>NC_083732.1:10791742-11094772 GCF_028564815.1 Eubalaena glacialis | reverse complement strand
TAACTGTGATCTTGGGGGAGTGATTTGGTCACCCTTTGCCTAGGTTTTATCATCTGTAATATGGAGGTATAACTGGTAAGGATACCTGTTTCAAGAAGTATTAAGAGAAACAATAAAATACTGTATATCAGGCACTTGGAATATTGACAAGCGTAAGACATTCTCAATAAATGCTACTTTTTCCACAACTCACTCATCACTTGCACCCACTCTTGCCCCAATGTGCTCCATTTTCCACATGGTAGCTAACATTCCATCAATGCGTTTTTCCAAACAAAGTTTACAAATATGTGCGTGTATATTGAATATATGCAGTATAGCCTCTATCTAGATTTAAAAGGGGAGCCCAAGTATACGTATTATTGAGAAAGGGGTTATTCATTTCACCATGCTTTCAGAGAAAAACATAAGTTATGATTTGAAGCACTTTCCTGACATTCATTAGGCCTTTAGAATGAAGCAGTAAAGTTGTGTTTTCCACATGTTCCCAATATTATGCCACATATCACCACAATTTGTCCCCAAATTCATCCCCACCTCAAACAGAGGTTTCCTGATGAGGTCATTAGGAGTCTGTAGTAATTCACTGAGAACTTCGTGGGAGAAAGCAGCCCAGATTATTTTTGATAAATTCTTGAGAACATTAATTTAACATCTTGTTCTCTAAAATATGTTCTCTTTGGTGGTGATAATTATCACAGATGTGAGTGAAGCTGAGGTTGAATCATTTAAGAACTCAACATTCACAGATAATGCCCAGTGGAGCTTATTTCTGATACTGATGTTTAGGCAGTGATTTAAATAATGAAGTCTTACTGTGTTTCAAGAAAATCAACCAAGTATGGAGATGGTTAAGTTTAGGTATTCTCTAAAAATAAACATTCTTTCACTCAGTTAAGAAGGGCCCTTATGGAAGCATTTGGGGGCTTATAAAGGTATGATCCTTGGAACAAGTGTGTGTTTGCGATTAGTAGGATCATGAGAGAAGTTAGAGTCAAATTATAAAATGTGCCAGCAATAATAATCCTATGAAATTAGTCAAACTGAAGGGCGTGGGTAATTGTCAATTATTACTGAGGGATTGACCCTGATTCATGCTTGTAACAGAGCCTCTTCCATCAGGAGTGATTTTTTTTTTTTTAATTTATTTTATTTATTTATTTTTGGCTGCGTTGGGTCTTCGTTGCTGCACACGGGCTTTCTCTAGTTGCGGCGAGCAGGGGCTACTCTTCGTTGCGGTGCGCGGGCTTCTCATTGCGGTGGCTTCTCTTGTTGCGGAGCACGGGCTCTAGTTGCGCGGGCTTCAGTAGTTGTGGCTCGTGGGCTCTAGAGCGCAGGCTCAGTAGTTGTGGCGCACGGGCTTAGTTGCTCCACGGCATGTGGGATCTTCCCGGACCAGGGCTCGAACCCGTGTCCCCTGCATTGGCAGGCGGATTCTTAACCACTGTGCCACCAGGGAAGCCCCAGGAGTGATTTTTGTCTAATTTTTGGCAAGTTTCTTTCCAATAACCTTCATCTCTTATAGGGGTATATCATTCTTTGGGTTTTGAAAAGTTGACAGTTTTCTAAAAACAAATCAAACTGTTAGAAAAATAGGGCAATTATGAAGATTAAGCATAGCCTATATTTTATTTTTTTGTCAGGAGCTGCGTGTGTGTGTGTGTGTGTGTGTGTGTGTGTGTGTGTGTGTGTAAAGAGGCTGTCTTTTGGGTGGGCATGAGATGAACACTCCAGGAAATGTGACACAAGCTTTTTTGGTGAAGTGTAGATTAGATCATTTTAGAGCAGGAAGAGGTAAGTTTCAGATCAGTGGGGCCAATTTTTTCATTTTACAAGTGGAAAAACAGCTACAAAGAACTTAAAGACGACTCCAAAGTCACAGCACGTTTGTAACTCGGGGTAAAGGGCAAAACAGGATAGCTCACCAAATTTAGGTGTAGTCAATGAGATCATAACTTCTGATTTTTTTGATAAAATTTTTTTAAAAAAAGAAAAAGAGACCATAATAAAACTACTACTAGTATGAGCTATTTAGACTAGTTTCAGGCCCATCAGATTTTATGTTTTCCAAGGCAGCAGTAGCCTCTGTTGAAAGCACTAGGGCAGGGATTATATCCCTAACTCACCGTGGCAAGGAACAGAAATCATATTTCCAGGAAGAAAAATGGAGGGAAAGTCTATAAGCAGGTAGCTGGATATGAATGTTCAGACTTATTTTCATATGAAAATTTTGTCCTCCTTTCTTTGGTACATTAGAGGGAGTTGATGTTTAAATCCCCCCTACCTTTGAGGAAAAGAGACTTAATTTTAGGTTGTTTTGGGAGCTTTAGATTCAAGGGCCATCAAAGCCTATTGGGAAGGAATAAAGGAGTGGGGTGTATGGGAAGCAGATGACTGAGAAAAAAGGGGAATTAAATGGCAGAGACACCATGTCTCAGGGAAGCAGCGGGGAGAGCTAGGTTTTACCCTCCCCTTCCAGGCTAAAAAGCTTTCCCTGGACTTGGGGAAGGGATGTTGGAGAGAAGCCTGTGAGTCTGTGGTCCTGGGAGTACTGGGGCCCGGTTCCAGCAGCACTGTCCAGAGGAGGGGAGCTCCAAGACAGGAAGGGTTGCGGGGTTCAGCTGGTTAGATCAGACCAGAGTCTCCAAGCAGATTCGAGTGACAGAGAAGTGCAGAGGCTTGCAAAGCTTTCAGCTGAGCTCCCATTGTCTGCACCAAGGACTTTGCTGGCGTCCCTTCTCTTGGTTCACTGAGGAGTTGAGCTCATCCACACCCAGGGTCTTTCCAGGCGATGTTGTGTGACTCTCTGTGGGCAATGAGACTCGCTAGGGTACCCTAAGCCCAAGAAGGGGTAGGGACCCCAGACACATACTGGAGTTAGGGTGGGATCTGGAAGGAGCGGAAGCCTTTTCCTTTGGATTTGGAGAGGCTGAGCTGAGCAAGCTTAGACCCCCCCTAAGATGGAAGAGAGGTTAGTGACATCCTGCCAATGCAGAGGAACCCCAACTCTGGGAGTGTCTCAAAAAGCCCGAGATAAGTACCGACTGCTTCTTTAAGTCGCTTTGATATTTAAGTTCACTGACTCTCAGGACTGAAAAAGTGGCATTTCTCGAGCTAGGAATGAAGGTGAAAATCTCATTATTGCATCGCAGTGAGGCAGGCTTCCTCCCCAAGCTCCAGCTGTGCCTATGCCCTTGCTTAAACCTCTTTTGAGCATCTACACTAAAAAGGTAGAAATGAGGAATGGAGACACACGTGCGAACAAAAGAGACTTTGGTCGTTTTGACTTGTAGCTACTCTAGTTCTTGACCATGCTTCCACCATCCGTCAGCGTGGGACTTGCCTAAGGCTGCCACCATTGACAGCTCCTAATCTGTGAGCTTCCATGATCACTACATTTTGGTGAGATGGTTTATAAGCTTTCTAGACAGGATGTTTCTTTCACCTGCAGCAGAAACAGGGTGGGTGAGCTTACAAAGACCCCTCAGAAATACCTGATTGAACTTCTTGAGCTATAACAAATAACCAAACTGATGAGTGTAGGTCAGCAGATGTCTCTGTGAGTAATAAGTGGTAAAAATACACTGATACAACACGTTTAGAATTTGGAATATTCTACATATTCTACAGGGCAACTGATCTGGTTTCCTTAATAAGACCATGGCATGAAAAGGGGGCGGGACAGCTATAAACTTAAAATGACCTTAAAAACATAACAAACAAATGCAATGTGTGGACCTTTTTTTGATGTTGATTCAAACGAACTAGCTGGAAAAAGACAGTTGTAGGACAGTCAGAGGAATTTGAATATGGTTTAGTGTTAGGTGATTAAGGAATTATTATTTTTATTATAGTAATAATATTGTGTTTCTATAAGAATGCTGTTTTCAGAGACGTTTATAAGAGTACTTATAGATCATGTTTGAGATTTGCTTTAAACTACTTCACTAGATAAAAAGATGCAAATCTGGAAAAATGTTCATCATTCTTCAGTGTAGATGATGGCTTTATGGAGATTAACTCTATCATTCCATTTTTACTTCCATGTTTAAAATTTTAAATAAAAAGTTTAAAAAGTGTGTAGACCCTGATTCTCGATGCCAGTTAATGTGAAGACCCAGTGATGCACTTGATTTCTTCAGCTGTTCCTGCCTAATGAATTTATTGATAAATGTTATTTTGTCTGATCCACTTGAGTGCTATTTAAATTGTTATTTATTTATCCAACTATCCAGTAACCATTATTCATTTGTTCATTTATTCAACCAACCTGCAGAATTTGATGCCAGCTACACTCATGTGAAGAATGCTCTTTCTTTTCCTCCTTCCTGTTCTGGAGCTCAGACAGTGATATTCTTCCCTCTGTGCTGCCATCAACCACCTCCTCTCCTAGGTTTCCTTCTGTTCAAATCAACTACAACAAGGAATTTATTCCCTCCACATATTCTGTTTGAGTGGGGAAGGAGGCATGACAAAATAAAAAAGATAATGAACTTTAGAGGTAGATCTGAATTCAACTTCTGACTCTGCCAATTGCCTGCTATGTGACCTGGGGTATATGCCGTGTCCTGTGAGACCCTCATCAGTAAAATAAAGGCAAAGCATGCTTAGTGCCTGGTGTGGCAGATACCGCAGGGCGCCCACCACTATTCCATCGGTGCTCATGTTTTTATCCAGGCCCACAGCTTCCCATTGCAAGTATCTATGACTCTGCCTGAAGAAGTTTCTCTCTGGACACAAAGGCTTTGCTGTCTTGTGCTTCAGTTTCCCTTGCCTTGTCTCAAAATACTGAGTAAAGTTTTATTAAATATTTGCGATCTGAATGTATGATTCAGTGAGAAAGTGGGAAGAAGAGATCGGGAAAGAAAATCTAGCAATGGTCCAGAGCAAGTGGTGATAACTGACAGCTAGGATTGGAGACACCAGTCCCTAGGAATTCTTAAAAATATTTCAGGAAGGAATCTGAACTTCTGCAGTTACATAAGATAGGAGTAGGGTTGTTTTCCTTTGGGATCGATGACTCTGTATTCCTGGAAAACTTGGAGACATAGGTCATGAAAAGTTTCTCAAATCAACACATTTCTCATAACTCAGAAGACCTCGCTATGGAAATTCTGGAACGTTTCCCCAGTGGATCAGTGAGGTACACCCATGTTTAGAGATAATGACTCAACTGTAGTAGGTGGCCAGCAATCCAAATTACAGGGTGGAAGGGAGTATGATGTCATGGGTAGGACAGAGTAATAAGCATTTCTGGAAAGTGGGAACATTCCTAAGAAGAATATCCATGCGGTTCCAGGCACTACATGCGATTTGAAACAGAACTCCAGTAAGCAACAATATTCTTCCTTTGTAAATTGGAGATAATAAGATTACTACTTCCCAAGGTGGTAGTGACGATCTAATAAGTTTATATGCGTGAAGCGCTTATAACAATGCTTGGCACAGAGCATGTGCAATATAAGCTTTGCTGTTGTTATCATCAGCCTGCTAGCAGATGGCTGTGGGGAAAAGCAGGACAGTTTCTCAAGGTCAGACTCTGGTCCCAAGGAGGGGACTGATACATTTATCAGGGACAGAGACAGAAATCCCAGTGGGTAAACTAGGAGCCAAGTGGCCAGGATTGAGAGAAAATCTGTGACACAAGGACCCTGTGATTCCCAACTATATAGTAAGTTTTGTGAGGACAGGACCTGTGTCTTTATAACTTTATCCTTAGCAACTAGTACTGACACGTAGCGGGTACTCAGTACATGTTTGTCGAATGAATGCATGAACAAAAGTGTAGGTACAATGGATCTTATACAACACAGCAGAATCTTTCCAAACCTCCTTCCTAGTATATCTACTTCAATCTCACAGGATTGTTTGGAGGATTACTGCTAAATCTTACAGTTAAAGGCGTCACTACCTCCAGGTGACACTTGTGGAAGGTGTAGAAAACAAAAGTTCTCTCCTTTTTGGCTTTCTGCAGGTCACCACTCTTTCGGGTTTTGGAAACCTCTGCTATTAGTCTTGCTTTAGGAGTAAGGTTTTTATTTCTCTTCTCTGAAACCAGCTGACTCAACCCCATTTGGATTAGATGCCACATCGAGATGCTCAGCGTAGCCTTGGTTTGTTTTTGGTTTAGCATTGCTTCTGGTACATCCAGAAAAATGTCTTTACATATTTGGATATATCCCCTTGTCTTCTAAGTCATCTTTCTTTTAGTGAAGAGGGTGCATTCGTTTGGGCCCCCCCAAATTTCACGCATTTTTATTCTCTTCCCAGCCTCAATGCCCTTCTCTCAGCACTGTGTCATTTCTGCCCCATGGGACATTCACTCTAGGGTTTTTTTTTCCCTGAAAGCATTTTCCAGCTTCAGCACAGGGCGATCAGGTCTCAGCAGAAAGCAGTAGCTCCTTTGGGCCAAACAACAGAGATCTGAAATTCTAAAGCAGATAAGACGGGAGGAGCAAATCTTTGAGGGGAGAAAACTACAAAGAATTGAGCTAAAGAATCTGTTCACAATCTCCCCTTAAGCTAGGGAGAGGAAGACTCCAAGCAGCTCAGCAGAAAACAGCAACTGAAAACCTAAATTGCTGAATAACTATTTCAATAGCCATGTCGTGCCCGAGAGACAGGGGTTGATGTCCAATTCCTGCCCTGATGGGTTGGCTCTGGCAAACACACTAGACTTCCAGGAGATACCTCATGCCAAGGAACAAGGGAAAACTGAAACAGACTAGCCACCAACAAAGCCAAAAAATAATCCTTGTCAAGATCAAATATCTGCCCGTGCTCTCTATACCTGCCAAAGAAAACGTAACCTTCTTTGGAAGAGGACATCATTCAGCCCCTGCATAATTTTTCATATGGAATGTGTGGCATTTAATACAAAATTATTTGTCATGTTAATAAAATAACAGGACCAAGTGACCAAGTGACCCCATATTGAAAGAAAAAACAAGGAAATAGCCCCATGGATGATTCAAATATTAGACTTATCATAGAGGAGCCTTAAAATAACTTTGATTAACATGACTGAGAAAATAGAACCGAAGATGGAGAATTACAAAAGACTTGAAACCTGTAAAACCAAATGGAAATTCTAGAATTAAAATATACAACAATTGAAACTAAGAATCCAATAAATGGGTTTAATTAGAAAATTAGAGCAGAATTGAGGATTAGAAAACTGGAAATCAGGTTATTAGGAAGAGAAGGATGGAAAATACAGTAAAGAGCATAAAATACATATGGGATATTGTGAAAAAGGTTAACATGCATGTAATTGGAATCCCAGCAGCAAAGAAAAAAAAATTGTCTAGAAGTACTATTTGAAGACACACAGAGAAAACCACACCTAATTACATCAGAGTCAAACTACTCAAAATTAAAGACCGAAAATCTTAAAAGCAGCCAGAAAGTAAAACATTATTTTCAGAGGAGTAAGAAGAGAAAACCACACCTAATTACATCAGAGACAAACTACTGAAAATTAAAGACCAAAAGTCTTAAAAGCAGCCAGAAAGTAAAACATTATTTTCAGAGGAGTAAGAATAAAACTTACAGCTGCCTTTTCTTATAGAACTGGCAGAAGGTAGAAGACAGTGGAATATCTATATGAAGCGAAAAATCCTTAATAAACAAGAGTAAAGTAAAGACATTTTCAGAGAAACAAATACTGGGAAAATTGGTTGCCAGTAGGCCCATACTAAAATATTTAAACAATTTTTAATTGTGGGAGGAACGTCTGAAAAAACATGAGAAACACAGATGTGCAGGAAGTAATGAAGAACCTTAGAAAATGTAAACATGTAGATAAATATAAATAAATATTCCCTATTTCAAACAATATCTTGTGGCATTCAGAATAGACAGGTAGGTAGATAGATATCAAGATATAATACATGATAAAAATAAGGCAAAAGGCAGAGAGGGGTAAATAAAGTTAAAGTGTTGCAAGGTATTTGTATTGTTTTGGAGGGACTGGTAAAAGTATTAATGGAAAGTAGTCTGTAACAAGTTAAGAATTCATGTTGTAATCTTTAAAAAAAAACATCGCTAAAGAATAATGCAAGATCCAACGAATAATTCAATCAATTTTGTGTTTGAGAGCACGCCCAACATTGTTAGGACTCACTAAAGGTAGCTCTAGGGTCAGTTCTCCAGAATCCTCACTGGGGGAGCGATGCTCAGCACACACACACCTGGCTTAAGTCGGGAGGAAGCCCAGCACTTCCATAGCTCTCTCCAAATAAGTCCTCTCATCTCTCTGTCAGTGAATCTTGGCTTTCCCAGGCCTGGAGGTGAGGGAGGGGGAGGGTGGCAGAATTGATTGACAAGCCCTGCACAGATGACCTAAGACTTCGGTCTAGATTGAGGATCAAGATCACCCACTTCTTAGCCTTCTCAGCCTACCCTGAGAAAATAGAAGGGAGATCTCATGTAAATAATCTGCTTCAATGTGGTGTTCTTAGCTGCTCTGATTTAGGCATGTGTGTACAGTGCGTGTGTCAATAATACCAGCAGGCCCCTAGATTTTCCTACTGTGATCACCTGCACTAAGGTCAGACAGTGAAAATGAAAAGGTCACATGGTCACCTTCCATTTGGATCGTAATTTGAAGTTTATAACGCATTTTTCACACTTCCTAGCTTATCTGGTCCTCATCATAACCCTGTCAGGTAGTCAGAGTGATTAAGATTGTTTCCTATATTTCAGATTTGGTTAGTAAACTTCAGAATACCTAAGAAACTTGTCCCAGGTCACAGAGAGATGGGACTCCCAGGTCACCTGTTAGGAGTCCCAATTAAAGACCAAATGGGAAAAGTAGCTTAAATAATCCATCTAGTTGAAATATAACTCGGTTTTATCATAAATGTCCCCATGATTTCACTTTCTTCACTGGCCCTCCAAACCTAGGTAATTGGGAATCAGCTGTATTTCCTCTTTTCACATTGAACTCAGGACCCCTATGAGTTTGTAGTTTCATGTTTTAATAACTAGTTTTCCATCCAATTGTTACTACTCTTTGGTAGTGATTCTTCTGCTTTAAAGTTCTGTGGTTTTCAGAAAATATCTTTTATTGGGTATTTTTTCCTATTTATAAAAGAATTTCTGTTCATTATGGCAATTTAGTTCATAATCTTACTCCTTAGAAATAACCATCGTTAATATTTTGATTTAGATCATTTTAGGTTTTTTTCCTATCTGTGTTACACATATATTACATATATGTAATTTGACATATTATATGTATATTATAATATGTTACATATGTTTTCTTACAAAATTTTGATTATTTTTGTAACCAATATTTTTGTTAAAAGTATATGAACATTTTCTTATGTCATTAAGTATCCTTACACAAAATTATTTCAATAGTATTCATGATAAAGAAATTTGCCTCATTTTTATTTCTATTCTTGGACATATTTGGTTTTTTTCTCAATTTTTGCTAAAAAGTAATGAGGTCATCAACATCTTTATATACAAATCCTTAAATATTTAAATAGATAAATTTCATCAGGATAAATTTATAGAAGTAGAATTTGGAAGTGAGCAGTATTTTATCCAGCTCAGGTGGCTATAACAAAGTACCACAGACTGGGTGGCTTATAAACTACAGAAATTTATTTCTCACAGTTCTGGAGGTTGGAAGTCTAAGATCAGAGTTCTGGTGAGAGCCCTCTTTCAGGCTGCAGGCTGCCGACTTCTCGCTGTATCTTCACACAGGGGAAAGAGAGCGAGTTAGCTCTCTGGCCTCTTCTTATAAGGGCACTAATCCCATTTTGGGGGCTCCATCCTCAAGCCTAATCACTTCCCAAAGCCCTCACCTCCAAGTATTATGACACTGGGGATCAGGTTTCAACCTGTGAATTTGATGCAGAGGCAGGGGGCAGGGAGGGAGGAACACACAAGTTCAGTCCATAACAAGATTCTTAAAAAAAAGATTCTTAAAAAAAAATGTCATACAGATTGCCAAATAGGCCTTCAGAAAGGTGATACCCATTTACAATCCCATCTAGTTTTTGTTGTTGTTTGTTTTTTTAAGTTCTTGCCCTGACTTTTTTCTTTTCATTGTAAAGCTCTATGTTGATTTTCATTATTTTCTTCATAAAATAATCAGATGAGAAAAGTGAAGTGATACTAAAAGAGCAAATATGAAAACACATTTTTTTGTCTCCTACTTTTCAATCTCTCTGTGATGCATGACAGGGAATAAGACATTTTCTAGGTTCTGTTACCACAGCCCGCCTTTCAACTTTCTAGGGTCAGTTCTTGGTGATCCATTCAGGTTCATGTGAATGCAAAGAACATTAAATTCCAAAGCCATGTTTTTCCTCCCTGTGGTTTCCCATGGAGCTCCCTCCCACAGGTCAAAAGCTGCAGTTCTTCCAAGTTACCACTAAGTGTCAGGCAGGGAATAGTCAATCGCACATGTTTTGCTGATTTTTTTCAGACTTGCAGCCTCCTTTACATGGAAATGTTCAATAAGAAAGCACATTCAATAAGCACACAGTGAACTTTCTGATCCACTCCTCTTTTGATCCAGAGAAGAAAACAATAATCTGGTGCTTTTCTTTCAAAATTAAAAAAAATCATCTTTTGATTCACAAAAATGTCTTTCTTAAGCTTCTTTCCCACTTGTTCAGTTGCTTAGTGTTTTAACTCCTTCTCAGTGATAAATCTTCACTGTAGTATTTGTATTTGCAAGAAACACACCACAAAAGATCCGTGGCTGAATACAAATCAAAACTCAAATTAATAAATTGTCTAAAAATAAAATATTCAGTTCTAACTATAGATTTGAAGGACTAAACTAAAAACTTCCTCCTCATCATCACCCAGGGTTTTCTTTCTAGATCATGTCAAAAGATAGCCCTGTCAGGCAGTCCATAAAAATTGTGATTCAAATAAAAAAAAAACAGATACATGGCTCAACATAGCATTGTAGTCAACAGTTTCATAAATAACTTTTTCTGGGAGATGCGAGAACCCCAAAGTTATTTTCTGCTGCTTAGAGATATTTTCTACTCTGATCTACACCTAATTCTAGACTGGAGATATTGACAATTATTGTGGAAAATTCATACTTTAAGAAACATCCAGAGACATTAAAACCCTTTGACCAAATAGCCAAACAGCTTGTAGAGCTAAAGACATTCTACTGTTTCTATTAGACTTGGCAACACATGAAGGGCTATTTCAAGGTTTACTTTTGTTACGGGTTGAATTGTCTCCACCATGAAAAGATATGTTGATGTCCCAACCCCAGTACTTCAGAATGTGACTTTATTATTTGGAAAGGGGGTCATTGCAGATGTAATTATTTAAGATGAGGTCATACAGAAGTAAGGGACCACCTACTCCAGTATCACTGGTGTCTTCTACCCCAGTATGACTGGTGTTCTTATAAGAAGATGGCCATGTGACCATGAAGGAAGAGAGTAGAGTTGTATGGCTGCAAGCCAAGGAACAACAAAAATTGCCAAGAGATTCCCCCAAAGCTAGGAAGAGGGGAGGAAGGACTCCCCTACAGGTTTCAGAGGGAGAGCAGCCCTGCTGACACCTTGATTTTGGACTTCTAGCCTCCAGAACTGTGAGATAATAAATGTCTGTTGTTTTAAGCTGCCCAGTATGTGGTACTTTGCTAAGGCAGCCTTAGAAAATGAGTAAAACTTTCTTTAGAACAATAGAAATCCATTAAAATTGCTTAAAAGTATACCCATTTATGAGTTGGGGAACTAGTTCAAGAGTTTGTTAGCATTAATGACTCACCATGTATAACATACAAATAAACCTATATATTCAGCGTTTTACACGTAGCACTAAAGGACATTCTGCCCAATCTGTGAAGGAATTTGTTTTGTGCTGACGTCACTTTGTGCTCTCACGGATTGCCATAGGATGGTAGTGGAAATCAATAACCATATAGCGTGCTCACAGAGGCTGGGATGCCCATTTGGTGTCGGTTTAGGTTTGCTTGTCCACACGCCAACCTGTCTCTGAAGACAGAAGGGCCCTTCAAATTTCAGGCCCATTTGAAGACTGATGTGAGAAGAGCCAGATCAAGGGCAGTGCTGGTACCATGTCACACTGTATGCAATATCTGGGGTAGAGATTTAGACTTAGAAGATGCCCCATAATTATCTTTGAATGCAATTTAAAAAGAAGTTAGGAAAACAGATTGCTGAGGTAGAACATGTTTATTAATTTATTCACTATATATTTTTTCAGTACTATGACAATGTTTTTGGACACACAAAAAAGCACCCAATACTATTTTAGAACAAAATAAAAACAGAGAGAGCGGGAGGGAATGGGCTGAACGAGCCACACTTTGTAACTCACTGTTTTGCCAGGAAAAGCCATACTTGATGATTTGCTGCTTAAAATTAGTTGTGAGGTGTAACTTAAGGGTTGAGATACCATCATTATTTTAGATGGGTGACAACGATATTATTGCATCATTTCACAGTGTCACTGTGGTCTCTGGGTTTTCAAAGTGTTGATGTTCAATAAGAACTGCAACCAGACTCCATTTCCTGAACCCCCAAATTGGCTATTTCTTAAACCAAAAAAAAAAAAAAAAAAGAGTATATCCTTAACTCTATGCTGTTAAGATGAAATAAAACTCCCAATTTTTTCCCTAGTAGGAAGATTGTATATGTGAAAGAGCTGGAGTTCTTTCAAACAAGGGACCCACACAAATCCAAATTATTACCCAGTCACAAAATCAACCATTTCTTGGGGGCTCACAACTTGCTAAGCACTAAAGGGAATCGTGTTGCTTCCTTCCAGCCACCCCACCAGGGGGATGCTGATGTGAAAAGAAAAGCATAAGAGGTCAGTAGCTCAGCCAGGTCTGACAGCTGGTAAGTGCTGCAGTGGGGATTTGAGAAGGCAAGGTATTCTGCCTCCAGAGCCTGTGAGCATTTAGGGTGCACCTACTGTGTGCTGGAAGTACCACAGTGAGCCAGGCAGAGGACCCGTGGGGATCTGGGGCTTGTATTCTAGCAAGTCTAATCCTTGCAGTATAGATTGTCATTTCCTTCTCGAGGGATTTTTTTTTCTTTTTCTCTTTTAGTAAGCTGTCTCCTGTTCCCAATGTGCTATCAGCAATTTTACTGATTTGGGTGGTTGATAGAGTTACAATATCAGATGCTTTGGGAGTGTATTGTTTGTGGGCCCCGACTGAAAAGTTGATGGCGCTAAACTTTGGATCGAATTTGTTCCGACTACATACAGTTCATTCACAAACCAAGAAGCACCATCTGACTAATGTTTTGCACATATCATTTCACTTCCAAATGTCAAGTACTATTTTTTTTAAACTGTAAAGTAGTTAACAACACACTACAAACCCTTCAAATGTGTTACAGTTGAGGTATGCACATGCACATAAGTTGTGGCTGCGTCTTACTCACTTTTCACATGTGTGACAAACATGGTTTTACTACCAAGTTGGAACTCACTAAGGCTGACCTTGATTTTGAAAGGCTCCCATGCATATTTCTTCATCATGGGTCTTTGTCCAATGTACACAGTTACATAATTGCTTTTTTCACAATTGGCAGGCAAGACTTCTGTTCTAGTTCAGGTCACTTTTAACCCTGAACTTGCCTTCACATTTTCCATTATGTGCTCTCTTTTCCATTATGAGTTCAAATCCATAATGATTTGAGCAAGTCTATCTCCAACTCTTAGAAACACATTTCAAACCAAACAATGCACATTTTGTTCCTGAGAACAAGATCACTCTCCAAACAGTAAAAGAAGGTTTCTGTTTTGGCCAAGACATAGCTACATTTTTATTGGAATGCCAAAAATTTGATAATTATTGCTCTGTAAACTGACTTGGGTCCATACTTTGTGTGCCAGACAATTCTGGTGGCATTTAGTTTTCCTCACCCAGGCTTACTTCTTTCCCTAGGTCACTGTCTTTCTCCTCTAAGGTACCTTTCTAGTTGGAGATGCCCACGAGTCGTGTGATGGTTGTGTATAGTCAGTAGGAAGAGACCAGGTGATTACATATAAAGCTGTAGAAATACTCCGGAAACCTAGAGGAGTCTTCTGAAAAATCTCCAGTGTGAATGGTACCATTGTCCCTTCCCTGACTCTGTCCTGTTCCCATTAACTTTCCACCTGTGCTTATTTATCTGTGTTTAGACACAGCAGCACCTGATTCTTGAAAATGTCCTCCAAGTTACAGCGAAAAGAGAGAAGGGAGTCATTTTTTTCGTTGACGATCATAAGAAGAGCTAAGGTTAATGAAAGCATTTTGTTCTTAGCATTACCAAATTTAGGACTAAGAACAGCCAATTTCCTCACAATTTAGCACATTTATTCTTCCAGGTCAAAGAGCACATCTGAACTGTCTTTAATGCAAAGTTCTTGACGTAGGGCCGAGCACGCTGGCACTCCACGGCTCCCACTGACTGACTGACCACCTACAACTGTTTGACTGAGGTTGCCAAGAAGGTTTGGCACACACATCCTCAATTAACAGATTGGATAGTTGCTAATTATCTGGATGAGGGATTTGGCTCCCTGAGCTTGCCTTTTCCTGCAAACAGGAAGGAAAGATTCCACCATAGCGTTCTGAATTGTTGGAATTTGTCCCCTGTGGCCTACCATGATGTCACACTGACATTTTCTCACAAGCAGTTTTTGAGGTGAATTTGGAGTTTAGAAAGTTAATCAAATGAATCAAATAAACGAGTTAGTATTGAAAATACCATAAATCTGAATGCTTTAATTGGGATGAAGACTTTAGAAATGCAGGTTTTGGGAAAACGTTTTCAGGATATTTAATTATTTCCCTGGTGAGCTACGACAATCCATTGGTAGACTGCCCACCACGGGGGTTGTCCGTGACAAGTTGTCTGTCTAAACTGACTTCCTTTGCCCCCAAATGTATCTGATGCGTTTCTGTATCACTGCCCACCCTCACCAGCAATACAAACTCAGTTGGCATTAGCACAACAAAATTGCACTGCAAAAGGGAAATTTTTAGTCAAAATATATGATATATTGCACATATATAAACATTGTACAAAAGTTTTTAGAAATTCCCTTTGCTTTTAATTCTTATTATAGATTTTTTGAAAACATTTTTTAAAAACTTAATTCATTTCGTTAGTAAGTAGAAGACAGAGAACATCTTACTTTGATGACCAAGAATCTTGTTGAATTCCAGAGAGTTCAATTCAACATCAATTTTCATCATAGAATACCATAACTGTGTTGGAAGATAAATGATTAGATCAAATATAAACCAGTTTCAATCTTTGAAAATTTTTTCATGTCATAAAACATGCAAAAGGACAATAAGACTAACAATAAAAACAAAACAACAATGACAACAAAACCCAGCTGGAATATTAAGTCTTAAACCAGGCTACGCAGGATTGAAAATGGATCTCCCACTTGCTAGCTGTGTGACCAAGGGCAGTTCCTTAAGCCTTCCATGCTTCAATATTCCCATCTGTAAAATGGGGATGATGATAATTGTATTGATACCTACCCATTTCATAGGTTGTTAAGAGGATTAAATGAGTTAATTAACGTAAAGGACTTGGTGCAGTGTCTGATACATCATGTATGCTAACATCAATAAATGTTAGCTATGATTAATTGGGGAAGTTTAAGTTATTTTTTATTTGTTTAACTTTTAAACATAGTGTGCATAGCAAATTAAAAAAAAAAACCTTTTAGAAAAACTACCTTTTAGAAGGTTGTTAGCAATTTCAGTTTCTAGAGGTGAAAATATTATGACTTCATTCTGATAAACTCTCCGTAATAAGCCTCCAAGTCAAACAAATAAGGCTTCCTGGAGAGCTGTGGCTTGGGTTATCACTTCCTCTGCTTAGAGAGGTAAACAACGAGCATCATTGCCTTTGGTTTTCGAGGCAGAAGAATAATGGTTGTCCTGAAAAATGGGAGACTTAGATTGAAATTCTGGTGCCCCTCACAAGTTAAAACTACTAGATCTGGAAAATGCACTGAGATGCGGTCTCTAGGCTCGGCGGGCTGCCTTTAGCTGTGCGGGGCTTGGGGAGGAGGAGGAGTGACTCTGGGAGAGGACTTGTCGAGGTGTGGAGCAAACATGTGGGAGCTCTGATCCCAACACAGGTGCTAGCACCTCTGTTGACCTGGCACCCAGAGCAATCAGCACCCAGAACAGTGGTAGTGACTCTGAACAGACATTGACTCCAAAGTTCCCCAAGTCCTAGGGTTTAAGGGACAAATTGCCAGGATAGCAGTGGGGAAGGGGACTATGTGATGGACCCACTAGACAGGTGACAACGGAAGCCCAGGGAGGGTAAGTTGTTTGCTAAGTCCACTCAGGTAACCTGTGATAAAGGTAGGACCAAAGCCCTGGTTCCATAACTTCTCATCAAATATTCTTTCAGTTTCCTTCCAAGTACTTTCAGAAATTTAGAAATTTGGTTAGAGCTCTCCTGATGCCTGTAACTCTTGAGATAAAATGGAGTTAGATGCACATGTTGCAAACATTGCCCGCATACTCTGCCTCATTCTTCTGGGGGGAGGTGCCAGGTAGTAGAAGCTACCTGGAAGAGTGGAGCTTCAGATAAATCAAGAAATACGTTTGACCATGTGAGGAACATGAAATATGCTTTGGTCCGCTCTGCTCTCTAGTTATACCACTTTTATCTCTGTGTAGTGACAAAAGCAGGGGACACCAAAGGAAACTTCCTGTGCTCTTAGCAAGCCATCAGTATACAGAGGGTGGTTTGGAGCCTGTCTCCCCATAATTAGGGGAGGCAAAGGTGTTCCCAATGTTTCTTCCTGAGTTATGGAAATGAATATCTTGAGCTTTCCCCTCCAGCAAAGACTGTCTGTGAATACCCAAACTACTTTCAGATTTATTGTGACAAGTGATACAGTACCATGTTCAAGGAAGAATTTTGGGATGCGTGCCTTGGAAACTTTTTTTTTTGTTGCCCATCTGTTTTGCTTGTCGCAATTCCTGTTTGTTTAAGATGTACATGTGCCAGAAATGTGGAAAGAATGTGTGTAGCGACAAGTGCTATCGAGCCATTTTCACACTGGACTTATGAGAAGCATGTGCTGCCCATCTGTGAAATTCTCATTTTATGCAAATTTAGAAAATAGATTCTTATGTCATGTTGCCTTAATGCCCAGGGGTAGATTGGAACATACATAAGGAGGAGAGAGACGGGGAAATGACCTCATGTCCAGTGACAGAGTGGCCTTGCTATGACTAAAGGAAAGTCTGGGATGCATGTTACTTGTCAAAAAGGGCAAGGCCGAAGGGAAATCTTCTCCCCAAAAGTGTTGCATGCAGTAAAACTGTATGTCTTTAAGAAGATTGATTTTTTTTTAGTCTATGAATGAGATGGTAAGAGCCCCTATCTCAAGAAGCTTTGAATGGTAGAGAGAGAGAGAGACAGTACATGTTTATCCGTGGGTCTTTCCCATCTTCTGGAACATTCTGTGATGAAGGCCTCAGATATTCTCTGGGTTCTAAAGCAGAGCATTTTTAAGGAGGACCTCAGTGTGTGACTATTTCTAAGGGATCGTTCTCTCTGGACCTTTAAGACTGTGATTGGAGTTCTGTTTATCCCCATGCACTGACTTAGTCAACAAGCATGGTCATGTTAAAGTGACTATAAATAAAGGAGGAAAGAAAGTGCTCTTGGAACAAGCCCTGTGACCTTAATGTGGATTCGAGAAGCGACCTGCACACAGACCGCTGCAGGTTATCCTGACACTAGGTCGGGTGAAAAGTCCGCTGTGCTGCCTCATCGGTATCACCATGTCCAGGGTATGGCTGGAGACAACTCCTCGTGTTTCATGTCAGCAGGAATATAACTACTTAAAATTTATCTAAATCCATTCTCCGTCTTCAAGACAAAAACAATAAAAAGCTGAATATAAATGAAATTTTTATATCACTAAGATAGTCACAACTCTAAGAAACAGAATAGTGAAGGGGTCTCAGAAAAGCAGCTGCCATGAAGAGGGAGGGTGAGTGGCATTTGGCTGCACAGAGCTGGTGCTCTAAACCCAGAGAAGGGTGGGCTTCCCGGGTGTGTGCCCTGGGCAGTCACACAGGCCCCCGCTTAGAAGGGTCCTGAACTTGGTTTAATACTTGCTGTCGCCATCTTGAAGTTCTTAATGATTTTTAAATAGGGTGCCCCCCATGTTCATTTTGCCCTGGACCTCACAAACCATGTAACTGGTCCTGCTGAAGACACATTTGAACAAATATTTGCAAACTCAAGCAGAGCGTGAGAAGGAAAGTTGAGATTGAAAGGTCCAACCTGAACAGGAGGGCCGAGTGTGGCCAAGGGTCTGCTTCCCCCTCGCTCCGTCATCAATATTCTACATCCTTTAGTACGCAGTGGGATCCTGGCGGCTGCAGCCTTGTCCCTCTTATGTGGGCTTCTTGGTACCCGTCCTCACAAGCGTAGATTCCTCTTCATCACTCCCAGCTTGGCCTTGGATCACCATCTATTTTGCTGCTGGTCATTGTCTGGAAATCCTCAACACAACTCTTTCTGTTAACTGTGGCCCCAGTGGCATGGCAGTGGGATTGGGGGGAATTCCAGAGTTCTGTTAGGTTGTTAAGTTTGATATGCCTGTTCATAGGCTAGTGGAAGTATAAAATAGGTGGTTAGATGTAAGTATCCAGAACTCAGATAAGTTCAAGGGTCCCATAGTTGAACTTCTTAATATCCACTTCCTTTGCTACACAATGACCCAGATATAGAGCTTAAAGATTACCCCTCATAAGGACTCAGTGAAATTCTTAGCTAAGGTCTTTTTGCATGTGTCTCGGGAGGGAGAAGCAGAGGGTCACTTTATTCTTTCACTTATACTTATTTCCCTTTTATATAATGATCACTAGGTCACTAAATGACAGCAATGAACTGGGCGGTGGCTGGAGGTAGGAGTGAATTTGGGGATGCAAGGAGCAGCTGGAGAGACCCACACTTGGCTGAGTGTTTGTAATTGCCAAGCCCCGACTCTGTCACCAGCTCGCTGAGCTTGGCTTGCGATGGAGTTGGTGCCTGAGAGTGGGACAGCTCGCTCTGTGGCTGGCACAGAGACCAGGAGCCCAAGCAATGTCTGTTAAGTCAAAGGCATGCCCTCAAAAACCCCTTTCTTCCAACTGAATATAGAGTAAGTCCTCTGGGGGTCACCCAAATCCTAGGGAGCCCTGGTTATATTCAGAGCCTCTGTCTCCCTAAGTGGAAGTTTGTTGCTACTACTGTTCATATTACTCATAGTTGGTTTACCTCATATGCATTGCAGGCTGGAACCAGCGTGAGAGAAAGATAATCACAAAGAGAGAAAGACAGAGACAGACAGAGATAGAGACCTCCCCCACAAGGAGTTAGTTATGTGTGCCTCTATTAAACACAAAGCAGAAAATGGATGGAAAAGAACGGTACTTTTTTTGTGTGCACAGAATAAATAGCAGGCGTCAGTAAAACCAAGTTTAGACTCTACAGAACACGATTTCTAAAGCCAAGCTCCCATTTTGTTCTACACAACTATTTACAACTTCAGAATGCACCACATTCCATCCGTGTAAACCAACGCCCTAGGAATAATCCTTGATTCTTTCATTTCCCAAAATGTAGTCCATCAGCAAATCCTATTGGCTTTGCTTCTAAAATCTCGAAGGTGTGTTCACTGCTCTTCATCTTCATTCTCCTACCTCTGGTCCAGGCTGCCATCACCTCTTGCCTGGACTTTTGAAAAATCCTCCTAACCGATCTGCTTGTATCCACTTTGCTGACTCCCTAAACCATTTTCCATACAACAGCCACAGGATCGTAATCATTTGTGCCTCAGTTTTCTAGTGTGTAAAATGGACATAGTATTAGCACTTATAAGGTTCTTATGAGGATTACACAAGACAATCAAAGCACTTAGTACAGTGCCTGACAATCAATTCCTTGTTGCTGTTTCCATGCTTAAACCATTAAAAAAGCCTTTCTCTTTTCATCATTTTTTCACCTCTAATCCCCTTATTACATATGCCAGAGACATTGTTACTGGAATGTAAGTCTGATCCTGACAAAAAAAGCTTCCCGTTGCCTGCAGGATAAACTCAGATTTCTTAGCCTGACATGCATGGTCCCTTAGGAGCTCTCCCATGCCTCCATCTCTTTCCTCATCTTTCAGCACAATTCCTTTTTCTTGTCCCCATTCCAGGCACACATATAACTGCACCTCTCCACACTTTGGCCGTACCAAACTTCAGTGCCAGTTCCAAAAAGGCACAGTTTACTCCCTCAGTCCAGGTCTTTGCAAATGTCTTTCCATCTGCCTGAAATGCCTTCCTCTCCTCTCTCTCCTCTCCCTCCCCGCAGCATCCACCAGTGTCCCCAGGCACGTAGAGAACTCCTACTCAGCATTTAGGACTTCACTTAGATAGTGAATTCCTGGTCACCTCCAGCTTCCCCTGAACCCAACAAGACTGAGTTAGCTTTGCTTCTGGTGTGTTCCCATAACATCCTTTATATACATCCATGATAGAATGTATAACAGGATGTGAAAATGGAAATCTTAGCTGAGGTAGAAGAAAACAGAAATCACATCCCAAATAAAATTTACAAAGAGGTAGGGAAAAATGGTTACCTGACTTTTCAACTTCCTTACCTATATCAAGTATATAAAAGAGTTAAGCATTAGAGATTAGAGAAGGATTGAGGGGACCATTCCTTTGTAGAGGGTTATGCTGTAAATCCAATCTTCTCCACCTAGCGGAGGAGGGGGCGAGGACAGAAGGAAGAATCGCTAACAGCAAAGCATGTCATGAAGAAGGCACACGCACAAGTTCCAGAACCTAGATTCCAGGGTCTGGCTCATTGCTTGCTGTGTGACTTTGAAAAAATCACTAGGGTTAAAAAAGGACAAAGTTGACTTAGATCATTTCAATGGTCCTTTCAAGCTCTCACATCCACAATTCTGCTGTTTTGGTATGGAGAAATTTATCTCAACAGCAACTCTAAACCAGAGGATTAGATGAGGTAGAGTAGCTTATTAATTTTTTTCGTTTGAGGAGAGAGGGAGGGAGAGAGAGAGAGAGCGAGAGCTTGAGTTTCCTAGAAGGAAGACCCTTTTAGAACTGACTCTTCAATTCTGAACATGTTATAGCCAAATACCAGTTTGAGCCCAGTTATTTTGCATAGCTTTTCTATTGTGAGTGGCTCTTGTCCTCAAGCTTTTACTGCCAGGAACCCCCCAGTAGTGGGTCGAATGGTGGCCCCCCAAAATGATACATTCACATTCTAATCGCTAGAAATTGTGCATATGACCTTATTTAGAAAAAGAGTCTTTGCAGATGTAATTAAGTCAAGGATCTCCAGGATTATGGGGGTGGGGTGAGGGCCCTAAATCCATTGACAAGTGTCCTTTTAAAAGATACACAAGGGGGCTTCCCTGGTGGCGCAGTGGTTGAGAGTCAGCCTGCCAATGCAGGGGACACGGGTTCGAGCCCTGGTCTGGGAAGATCCCACATGCCGCGGAGCAACTAGGCCCGTGCGCCACAATTGCTGAGCCTGCGCGTCTGGACCCTGTGCTCCGCAACAAGAGAGGCCGCGATAGTGACAGGTCCGCGCACCGCGATGAAGAGTGGCCCCCACTTGCCACAACTGGAGAAGGCCCTCGCACAGAAACGAAGACCCAACACAGCCATAAATAAATAAATAAATAAAATTAAAAAAAAAAAAAAAAGATACACAAGGAAGAGAGGAGAAGGTCATGTAAAGACAGGCAAGAGATTAGAAGTAATGCTTGAAGTCACCGGAAGAGGGAAGGGGCAAGGGAGACTTCTCCTCTAGCGTCTTTGGAGATAGCATGACTTTGATGACACCTTGATTTTGGACTTCTGGCCTTCAGAACTGTGAGGCAATACAATTCAGTTATTTAAAGCCATCCATCCCCTGCCCCCCGTTAGTGGTAATTTGTTACAGCAGCTCTAGGAAACTAATATACCTCCTGTGATGTTCTTCTGAACAGAGCTTGTATTCTAGAATCATTACTCACTGTGCTGCACCAAAGCTCAGCGCCCTGGTGACATTCCTTAAGGACCCAGCTAGATGAATACCTATGCCATCTGATAAACCAAGTTTTATCTGCATGTCTTGACAATTGTGGATAGCATTTTCATTTCTCTGGAGAACTTTCTGCCCCTAAATAAAAGTAATATGATATTTTTATAGTACTTTGTATTTCAAAGCATTTTCAGGAACATTCTGTCATTCTTCCTACATGCCCCATTAGATAAATTAGAGATATCATCACCCTCATCTTGAAGATGATGAAACTGAGCAACAATAGAATAAGTGACATACCCCAGGACGCCCAAACCGTAGGGATGCAGATAAGACTGGTACCCAAGTCTTTGGCTCAAAGGATTCTAATCTCCTCATTGTCAAAGGACCAATGGAGAGATATCTTGAACACAGTAGCAAACGAACACTTCTCAAATCGTAACAAAGAGGGGACTGTCGATGCTGGTTACTGGCGAAGCTGTTAACTACTAAATAACTAACCCTCTACCAATATTATGAAAGTACTGTAACTCCCATCTCACTTTGGGGGAAAGTCAAAATTCTTAACGGCGGTCTGCAGGATCTGGCCCCATCCTCTCCTCTCTCACCTCAACTCCTGCGGTCCTCCCAATTCCCCCTCAGCTCTAAGCACCTCACCTGGCCTGATGCTGCTTCCTGGGTTCCCTTGGGACATCTGCCTCATCTTGGCCTGAAATTGTCACCCTCCACTTATACTTACTGCCAGCGACCTGGCTTCCTTCCAGCTTTTCCTTATATATCCCCTTCCCAGTTTGACTCACCACTCTAATTAAAATTGAATACTCTCCCCACCCCCAAATCTATTTTGCTTCCCCGCTTTATTTTTCTGCATGTCACTGTGTATATGCACAGTGATCCCTGAAGGGTGAGTGAGACTAAAAGGTAAAATTAAAAATGGGGAGGAAAAGACAGGTTTATCCATGAAAACATCATGAACAAAGGAATAGGGGAATAAAAGTCTGGGATTGTCCTGGAGCCAACATAAAAAGCCGGCTGTGTACTTTGAAGTTTCTATGTCACAGGACGTGTGCTGTTCATGGCCAGGGCTTTGCTTCCTGTACAGGAGGCGGCCAGTCAGGTGGAGGTCCTCGGGCCCTGCCCCGGCCGCCTCCAAACCAGAACATCGATGGCAGCCTGGACATATCAAAATAGCATCTCTGAATACAAGGTAAATAATGATTTGAGAAGTTTTCTCTCTCTGTCTCTCTCTCTCTCTTTTTCTTTTTAACAAGGGAAAACAAAATGTATCAGCAGAGTAGACAATCACAGTTTAACAGCCTGAGATCCTGCGATATAATTAGGAAGTTGGTCCAGGAACCACAGGGCCACTGTCCCACCCAATTGAGGCAGCAAGTGCAACGTGGGGTGGTATTGTACCTCATCCACAGCACCAGACTCACAGGTTCCTCAAAGAGAGGAAAATGAGACATGTTTTTATGATGTGGAGTATGGATACTATAAACCAAAATTAAGACTTAGTCAAAGTGGTGTGTGTGTACCAGTATGTCTGTGAAGTTCAAAATCTTCTCAGGACTTTACACAGAAATTTAAAGCTGACAGTGAAACCAAAGTGAAAATAAATGAGTTTCTGCCATCTCTAATATGGGTCTGGAAAGAGACATTAATTTCTTGATCACGTGATTGGGCAATAATGAAATGAGTCCTTCCTTCTGCCTTCCCATCCCTCCATTTTACCCCATGGAGAAGAATCCAAGTCATGGTAGAGAGGAAAAGGCACCAGACTGGAGTCGGACCAGTCTCATGGGCTTGGCTCAAAGCCCTGCATTTTTACTTCCAAAGAAAGTGAATTTGGACAAGCCCTTAACCTCTCCCAGCCTCTTTCCTCATCTCAAAATACTAATCTCACCTCCCTCCAAGACTTGTAGTAAGAATCCAACTTGACCATGAATATTAAAAAGGATCAGTATTGCATGGCGGACATGTCAGACTACCTGTGTTCAAATTCCCACTCCATCTCAAGATTAGCGTTCAAACTTCTGTAAATTGTTTAAAGTCCCAAAGACTCAGTTTTCTCATCTTCAAAGTGGGGATAATAATAGTGCCCTCTTCGCAGAGTTGTTGTAAGGATTAAAGCAATTCACAAAAAAGCTGCTTAGAACCTGCATAGATAAAACTCAAAACATATTGTAATTACTATAAAAATAGTTATAATTTTTGGTTAATGGTTAACTAAATAGTTGGAATAATTATTTAGATAAGTCTTGGCATGAAGAAGGTGCTCAGGAAATGATAGTGGATAAGCTAAATTTACAACTAGCAACTTGCAGCAAAAAGTGTTTCTTCCCTTTCTTGAGTATTCCAGCCAGAACGAAGTCTACCCACGTGGAATTTCAATCTCCGTGTAACAGGTCAGATGCCAGGACACCCGGGCATGTCGTGCTGCTCCAAGATTCACACTGGGGAATAAATACATCGGAGAGGCAATGCATTGATGAAGACCCACAGTTCTAGAAAGTCCTGGAGAACCACTTGAATTTCCTCAGAAATGGGGGATTTGAAGGGACTAATGTGTAGCTCCCAATCTATAGGCAGTTATTTTGCTTGATCCTCCCTATAACTCTGTAGATTGGCCTTGTTACATATTTACATATGAGGCGAATGTAAAAGTAAATTGCTCTGGATTCAGATTCAGGTTGTCTGACTCTGGAACCCACATAATATCCTCTTAGCAGGATAAAGCCATGAGCAAGACCAAAGCCCCTGCACTTAAAATGCTTATCAGTGTAACTGTGGAAGTTAAGAGAGCTACATAAGTGATGGAAATTAAGACTGTCGACTGAAAAATAATCCACAACCTAAAAGTTGAGAATCATGTTGTATTTGGTGGACTTGCTGAGGACTTAAGCCTGGGAGGCAGTCTCTCAGATGGCTCTGAGGGAGAGCTCTGCAGAGCTAAGGGAGCAGCAAGGCTATACAGGAGTTTTTGCAAAAAACAAAAATAAAACCCAGGTAGTCAGAACATCAAAAGATTACTGTTAATTAAAGAAAACCAGACTTCTCAAGTTAATGAATTTAGCACTTTTCTATGTATGGGAAGATGCAAGAGTCTGGGCTCATTGAAATCATTCCTTTGATATGCACCTTAACTATCTAGGGCCAGTATCCTGCTTTTCTCCACCCTGAATCCCCTCAGGGTGCACAGTCAGGGCGCTGCAGTGGCTGAAGTCTTGATGTTCGCAACATCATTTGTTTCTGATATGACAGGCCCCATTCCTCGTGGGCAACACAAAAAATGTAAATGTCCCAAGTGGCGGTCTGATTATAAATGGACGATATTCCTGAACCAAGGTTCAAAGGGCAGAGGTCACATGTGGATGGGGATCAGGATAGGCTTTATTGTGAGCTGCTGCTAAACGAGATATTTAGTTTCCCTGGGCAGACCTAAGGGCAGGGGATGGAGAGAGAGAGAGACAGTCCAGCAGGTAAACAGAATGCCACACCCGGAGTCGGCGAGACCTGTATTTTCCTGGCTCTGCCACTTGGTGGCGCTGTGGCTGGGCAAGTTATTGATCTCTCAGACCTCCTTTCTCACAGGGGGTGTGAGATTTGGAGATCATGCAGAGCTAATGTTTCAATAAATGGTGCTACTATTATGATTTCTCCAGGTAGCTAGAAGCAAGAGGCACGGAGGAGAAAAATATAAGCCCTACTTTAGGGCATACTTAAGAACAGAAATAACACAGAAAAAATAATTGAAATAGTGAAACGAGAAAGCAAGCTTCTCTCTACAAATACAGACATGTGAGTGCATGAACATGAACTCAGACACATAACAAAAACACAGAAATACTTCATCGGTGTCTTGGGAGTGGGCGGAGCTGGAGACCATTTGTACTTTTAGGAATCAAAATGATGGTTGCCTTCCTAACTGCCTTCTTTTTCCATATCTGGAGACCTACCAGGACAAGAAAAAGACATACCTTCCCCTGCCTTCACACTCCTTAGTCAGACATTAGCCAACTCCCAAGAATTGTGGGTTCTGGTCAAGGGGGCTGATCCCAGAAATGTGGCGTGTTTCTTATGACCACAGGACTAAAAAAAAGCACTCCAAAACAAGCGGCAACCCAAAAAAACAACATATTGCCATCCTGCAAAAAAATCTAAGTGTGCTGAAAAAACAACAACATATGGCTGGGTGGGGTGTGACCAAAAGGAATATAGTTATCACGTTTGGAACATTCCTTTTACAGACTTGAGTGAAAAGAAATTTTCTAGGACAGAACATGGAGTAGTCCCAAAGCCTGCCTTTTTTGAAAGCACAATTGAGGACAGGAAAAGCAAAGAAGGATTCGTTCCAGGTGACTTACAGCCGAGAGCCAGGAATGGAATCTCACCCTTGACCCAAGAATCTGCTGAAAAGAACCAAAGCAGACAGAAGAGGAAGAGATAAGGCCAGGCTCACTGCTTTGTAACCAGAGTGCTGTTGAGATTAAAACAGAGAGAGGAATGGAATGTACTTGAACATGCTCATTATCAACACCAAAGCCACAATATACACTGATAATAGCCCTGGGGTGCCATCATTATGTACCTGGAATCTGGGTTTCATTTGAACAAAACAGAATTACCTTCAAGTGCAGCGCTCTGCTGGGGATCTCCATTATGTAACTGTTGCATAACTCAAGGTGAAGTCACACAGCAAGGCAGGAAGAGGACTGGGAAATGAGTTTTCAAACTTTGGGACTTCTGCTGTTTATCTAAACCTGGCCTATTTACCCACTAGTTGCACACACTGTGAGTAACCTACACCTGAGCCCCTCTGTGTAGTTTGGTATCTCTATGGGGTCTTTTATTCTTTCAGTAGGAAATTGTAGAGCATCTCCTTTGTGCCAGGACTGAAGGAAGGAAGAGAGATGCACGAGGACGATTCCTGCCCTCAGCGAGCTCACAGTCTAGGAGGGAAAGGGTTATACGAACAGATCAGTAACACATACTACTTGCAGCCTGATCACAAGTATCCACTACCATCCAGAGTACAGAACAAGGAACGCTCTCTGTTTTAAAGCTGATCTCACCCTGTTCTTGCCTCCCCTCTCTTGCGCCACCCCAGCTTCTGCTTGGTGGAGAAATAAAGAAATTACATTTGTCCTTTCAAACTATTTCAACACCTTTTGGTATAAACAGTGTCTTTAAGATATACTCAGTCTGTTCTGGATTAATATCTATTCAGGGAAGTTATCCTACTTTGTTTGGTCTGCTGAAACAAAATACCGCAGACTGGATAATTTATAAACCACATATATTTATCTCTCACGGTTCTCGACTGTGGGAAGTCCAGGATCCAGGCACCGGCACGGCTGCCTTCTGGTGAGAGCTGTCTTCCCGGTTCACTGTGCTCTCACATATCGGAGGAAGTAGGGAGCTTTCTCAGGCTACTTTTATTAGGGCACTGAGTCCATGCATGAGGGTTCTGCCCTCACGCTGTAATCATCTCCCAAAGGCCCCGCCTCCTAATCCATCGTCTTGGGTGTTAGGTCTCCACATGTGAATTTTAGGGGGACACCAGCCTTCAGACTGTAGCAGAAGTTGAGTGCAGTCAGTTCTGGCCTCCCTGCCCCCCACTCCCAGCCCTTCGCCTGTCTTTCTCTCGAGGAGACAGATGATTTGAAAGTGGGGATGGTGGAGGTCGTTGTGAGGGATCGTACGTAGTCAAGTCTCATTTTGCTCTATCTGATGCCTACTTGTGACGTCTCTGCAAATGATTCCCTGGTGCTCACTGGGTAGCCTATGCTGGATTACTGAGAGGTCACCCCTTTGGACATCGCGGACCCGGCTGTGGCTGAAGCCTGGAGTTCCTGTCATCTGTGGTCTCCAAGTGCCATCCCAGGTCTTCCCCAGGCCCTGGAGTCTCTTAGCATTTTCGCATCCCCCATGGCGGTCCTGGAAATAGCGGGTCTATGAACTGTGGGTGTGAATGAGGCTGTGGGCGCCCCGCAGGCTCTCCCGGGTGGATGCCATCCTTAGTCATTCTCAACTACCTCCCATGTGGCACCATCTTCCTCTGAATTTAGGAATCCTCCAGGAGGCTTGACATTTCCTGGCCTTCTGTAATGTAAGGGAAAGCCTCTCTTCTCTGGACTTCCCCCAAACTCTCTGGTTGTTTGTAACAACACATCCCCGCAGATTCAGCCCCAAGGCTGGGGAGGCCCGCGGCTGGCCAGTCATTGCCCTCCGCTTCCTCTCTCTTGTTCCTCCATCTCACCGGAAGGGTTTCCATCTTCCTGTAGGGCAGGAGCTGCTCCTCTGTTGCGTCCTTACTTGGGTGGCATTTGCACTCTATTCCCATGAGGCAACATGTTGGAATGGCCACAAAACAAACAAGCAAACAAACAAAAATATCAAATTACTAAAGCAGTAAAATGCATCAGGACGTATTTAAAAAATAAGGCCTTCGCAACAGTGCTGTGATAGATCAGACTTCCTGAGGCAGGAGCTCTACCAATTCTGAAAGGATACATTTTCCATCCTTGATTTCTGCCCCAAAGCGGCACTTGAAGATATCTGGAACTATTTACTATTAGTATACCACTTTTTTCCAAGATTATTAGAAAGCCCACTGTCCTCTCCAGAAGCCCAGTGCCTTCAGCTGCATAAGGATTCTGAAAATTTGAACATCATAACTTTTAGTGTTAAAAAAGTTGCAGTGGTGCAGAAAGTTTTATTTCAGTTATATAAAAGAATAATAGCTGTGTCAGGTTGCAATTTCCAGAGTTTTCTCCTATCATAGTGCTCTTCTTCAACATGACCTCGCCTCTTCCCATCAAGATGTGAAATCTAACTCTCCTGCTCTTGAATCTGGGCAGGGTTTTGACTGTTTCTACCAACAGAGTACAGTGGAAGAGACAGTATGTGACTTCCCAGGCAAGGTTGTAATAGGCCATGCCTTTTCTGCCTTGTCTGCTGGACCACTTCCATGTAGGATGTCCACTTACCCTAAGGCGCCATGCTATACGGAAGTTAAGCTACATGGTGAGGCCAGGGAGGCACTTTGGTCAGCAGCCTTGGTTTTCAGAGTCATCCCAGCTCAACACCAGATGCATAAGTGAACTCGCCTTCAGATAATCTCAGCTCCCGGACATCGGGTCAGCCCCAGCCTTTGAGTCTTCCCTCCTGCCCCCCAAAGTATCTTCACTGTTCCCTATCCTAATTCCTGACCTACAGAATCTGTGAGTATAAAAAAATATGGTTCTTGTAAACAGCGAACTTTTCAACAACGAGTTATGTAGCTTTAGTAACTGGAACAATGACTTAACTTATATTATTGCATATTTGCCTATTTCCAAAGCTGTCTCGGTCGAGGACTTAAGAACCAGACTCTCTTTATTGAATCTAATAGTCAAAAGTGAGAATGAACCACTGAATTCCATTTCATCTATTGAGGAAGACAGGAAACCCCTTGTGTTTCTGTGAATTGCATAAACCAGAGTTTGGTGCATGAACATTGCGTCAGAGTTTGGACAACTTGGTTTTGGGCTAACCAAAGCAAAATTTTCTACAATAACTAAAACTAGATGATGCTTGGTGGGGGAGAGGGAGACTATAAATGGCACGAATTTTCTTCCTCTCAAATAAAGATCTGCAGAAATTACTAGAACTAAGTACGTTATATGAAGCTAATAATGAGGAACACATTTATAAAGCAAAATCGGACTCCATTAGTTTGGGCTAGGCTAGAGAGGGAAGAGTAAACTGCATGAAGATTTGACCAAAGTTTCTACCAAATCGAGATTTACCATTTGTTTTTGGGGGGTGAGGGCAGAAGGAAGGCGCTGCCTCTGCGTGGGTGGAACTTGCTCTCTGACAAGACTCTGGAAACTTGTTCCCATCCGCCGGGGTTTGGATCCACGTGGATACAACAATTCGAGGATGCTCAAGTCCCTTATATAACATGGCACAGTACTGTCAGTACCCATATCAGCAGGTTCTGCATCTGTGGATACAGAGGACCAACAGTATCCTGAAAACAATATTCTAAAAGCAGGGAGGGCTTCCCAAGTCGAGTAGGGTCTACTCCTGCTTTCTTTGCTGTGTGTCACTGGGCATTTTTATAGACATGAACAAATGAACTGTGACAGACCAAGAGTACATGCAGTCTTGGGGTTAAGGTATACTATTCATTCTCTGGTAGTTATGAGCCCTGTGAATTCTTGGGGAACCAGCTCTGATCATAACAGAACTGGTCAAAGGACCCAACCAAATTCAATGCTTAATTAATCCCTGTGACGTGAGAGGCCATGGCCATGTCCCTGATCCTGAGGACCTAAAGATGAACAGGAAATGCAGCAGAGAGTATAAATAAATACTTACACTAGAAAGTGATTCTTGTGCATATCTTTATGATAACATTTATTACATTGTGTTGAAATTGTCTACATATGTGTCTGTCTCCTTAACTAGGGAAAACATTCTGTCTAACTCATCTTTCTATCCACAGCATCAACATAGATTTTGGCTCAGAGAAGGCACTCAATAAATGCCCTATGAAAATAATTGAACCTGAAGTAAAAGAGGAGAAATAAAGGCATCTAGGTGGCATGGAGATTCTGCAAGTCAGAAACATGGGAATTGTCCTGGGCTCCTCTCCCTCCCTCTCAACTCCTACATTGTCCTGACTTCTAAGCCCCGATGTCTCTCCGTCCTAATTCCCTCTGCCTTCCCACCTTCCCTACTGCTACTGCCTTGAGTGACATCCTGGTCATCTTTTCCCAGGGCTGCTCTAATAGTCTCCTAACTGGCCCCTGCCCTCTGTCTTCGCCTGCCTCTAATTTGCTCTCCTCATTCACCACACTGCCACTAGAGAGATGTTTCTAAAAGGCAGATTTGTGTATGTCATTTCACTGCTTAGACATCTTCGAGATCTTCCCTTTGTCTACAGGATCAAGTCCAAACCACCTTGATTATCATCCAAGACCCTCTGTGATCTGACCTACAATCACCTTCTTCAAGTTCATGTCCCACATACATCCAAATTCCTCTGTACACTTGATCAAAATGACCCTCTTTCAGCTCCACCAACGTCGTTGGAAACAGATGTTTTTGCACATCCTGTTCTCCTGGCTATGAACCCACTTCCTTCTTCCTCCCCAACCCTATCTTTAGTATGTCTGGCAAAGTTCTACATGTCCTTGGGGCCCACTCAGGTAGAGCTGATCACCTTCTTTGTACAGTCATTGTACCTTTATTCTATTCTAGAGAGCACAGCTTTAAGTGTAAGATGGTGGCCACTTGTCTGAAGCTGCTTGGGCTCATATTCTACCTCTAAGACTTACCAGCAGGGTCATCTTCGCCAAGTGCTTAACGTCTTGTTATCTCGTTTCCTCATTTGTAAAATAAATTCCCCGGGTCTCTGGGAGCTGACTTTTATGGCAGCCCCCATGCCTATCTTGCATTCTGCTAGGGTTTGGCCAGTAGGAGACTCTGTCAGATTCTTGGAGGTTTGGGGAGAGTGAGGGTAAAATGAGTTCTGGACCCATAATTCCAACATGTATTGGGGGCTGTTTTTCACATACAGACAAGCAATTCTCAAACACCAGCTGGATGTCCTCCATTCAGCTCCATTCTGATGCTATCTACGTGGGGAAAGCATCAGACCCCACGGGTTAGGGGCTCAGTCCCACGAAGCTGCTCCCCCAGCCACACTTCAGATGCCAATCGCAAGCCAAGGTTGTTACCTGTGCTTCTGACAAACTAGCTACAGATTGGAGGGTCCAATGACATCCCGCCCAGAATTTGATTAATTTGCTCATGGAACTCAGAGAAACTTTTTCTTACCAGATGACCAGTTTATTATAAAAGGATATAATTCAGGAACATCCAGATGGAGGGATGCATAGGGCAAGGTACGTGGAAAGAGTACAGAACTTCTGTGTCCTCTCAGAGGGCACTGCTCTCCCCAAATCCCTATGTGTTCCCCAACCCGGAAGCTCCCCGAACCATGTCCTTTTGGGTTTTTCTGGAGGCTTCATTACATAAGCACAATTGATTAAATCATTGGCCACTGGTAATTGAACTCAATCTCCAGCCCCTCCCCCTCCCAGGCAGTGAAGGGGGACGGGGCGTGGGGGGCAAGGCTGGGACTGAAAGTCCAAACCCTCTAATCACAGGGTTGGCTCCACTGACAACCAGCCTCATCCTTAGGTGGTGGCCAAATCCACTTATTAGCATAACAAAAGTCAACTTTATACTCTCATTCCTTAAGAAATTCCAAGGGCTTTAGGTGTTCTGTCACAGAAATGGGGACAGAGACCAAATACATATTTCTTATTATAAATCCCAGTATCCCACCGGGCCACGTATTCATTTCCCTGATTCTCCCCTCTCAGGCCCCCTGGCCACAGCTCCTGCAGCAAGACCTTCTCCTACCGCTGCAGTTGTTCTTCCCAGGTTCCACTGCCTTCCTCTGCATTTCTCTGGCTCCCCTCCTGGGCTCCATCTTCCCTTTCCCACACCTTTGTGGGTAGACCCTTCTTTAGACAGTCCTCAAGTTTTCCATTTGGACCACCTGTTTCTTACCAGGACCCTGACTGACACATTCCCCCTAGTGGATGGTGAATCTTTAAATGCTAGGCTTTAAAGATTTTAAGGCTAGGCTGCCGTTCAGCTGTGTGTTCTAGCACAGTACCTGATGCAACATGGTAGAAGTTAAATGTACATCTCTGAATGAATTAATGAGCAAACGAGCGATTAACACTTTGGAGAAGGGTACGGCGAGTAGTCAGGAAAGCCTTCGAAGAGCATATGATTGCTGAGTTAGGTTTGAAGGATGTTAAGCAGGGACATTCCTTGCAAAGAAAATGGCATGTGCAAAAGTACAAGGCATGACAGTGTTTAGGGAACTGCAAGTAATAATTATTACTGGAGCACGAAGCATATTGGGCTCCTGTATAAGATTTCTTTGGTATAAGGGATTCTGCTGCTACTGCAAAGTTTGAAATCCCTGTCTTCTGAGCCAAGCTCCTCACTTTCTAGATAGAGAAAATAATATCTAGTAAAGGAAAAAGGATTGTCCAAGTTCACTTTTGAGCCCTCCGGAGCAGTGTTCACTTATGACAGGGAAGTTCAGGTCTCCACTGCATCTGCTACCTTGAGCAGACTTAAGCCCTGGCAAACCACAGAGCGCAAGTGGGGACACTCCAGACCTTGAGGCAAGCACATTAATTGGGCCAAGCTCATTGTTTTGTTAGAGGCATCGCTTGCCACGTGGAGTTGCCTGTGTAGGGAAGGCTTTGGGGCAGAGCCCTTGGGAGGCTAAGGACATCACATTGCAGCAAACAGACACAATCAGGCCACGATTCATCCTGCGTGGTTCCTTTCACCAGAGAGCTGGCCTTGGAGACTACATTTTCAGGAGTGAGTCAGATGGCAGGCATGTAAGGCATCATCCTGCAGGCCCTCCCGTCGTTGCTGAAGTAGAGCCACAAAAACTTGAGAGTCCACTGCCCAAATGTCAGGAGAGAGATCCCTGGAGGGAGCCACACACTGACACATATTCTTTGCAACTTCTTTTCTCCGTGTGCTTGCTAGTGACTTGGAGAAAGAGGAAGCAGACAGGATGTCACCAGAATGTGGTAGAAGTGACCATATCTGCTTCCCTCAACTTTGTACAAGTACAAATGTGTGGACATAGGAGGTGCTTTAATGAAAAGCTTACTGAACAAATGAATGAGTGAACCAGTGAATGAATAAAAATCCTGTACCTTGTCTTTGAGCTATTTGGATAACTGGCTGTTATGGACTGAATGTTTGTGTCCCCTCTAAATTCCTATGTTGAAGCCCTAACATTGCAGTGTGATAGTATTTGGAGATGGGGCCTTTGGGAGATAATTAGGGTTAGATGAGGCCACGAGGGTGGGCCCTCATAATGGGATTAGTGTCCTTATAAGAAGAGACACCAGAGAGCTTTCTCTCTCTTTCCTATCACATGGACACAAAGAGGTCACCTGAGCACACAGCAGGAAGGCGGCCCCTCTGCAAGGCAGGAAGAGTCCTCACAGAAGCCGACCATGCTGGCACCCTGATCTCAGACTTCTAGCTTCCAGAACTATGAGAAAATAGATTTCTGTTGGCTAAGACACTCAGTCTGTGGTATTTTGTTATGGCAGCCCACGTTGACTGATACCTGGCGATAGTTGCACCGCTTTTGTACCTATTGGTAAAGAAATAAAATGACTTTCAGTTGCCAAGAAGAAACACTTAGAATCATTTTAAGACAGATTCAGTGAGAAAGTTTGCTATTCTAATGAGGTTCAAATATTAACTCTAACATCTCATAGGCATTACCATCCAAAGGCTCAGGCCATAATTAAACACTTTTAGTTGTAGTAAAACAAGCCCCCAATCACTTATCCAAAACCCTTGGGGCCGGGTCTATTTCAGAGTTCAGAATTTTTTAATTTTAGAAAGATTAGGTGCATATGCCATGCATTTTCTAGTATCCTCAGTGGTTTCTGAGCAACACACCATAACCAAACACACTACTATTTCTGTAGCAAAACGTATACATATCCCCACTAACTGGAATTAAGACTCTGATTGCATCAACTCAGTTCAGGTTATGTTTTGACACCAAATAATTTTGCTAAAAACTTACAAAGGCTTTTGATTTTCAGAGCTTTTTGGATTGAATATTGAGAATAAGAGCTTGTGGACCTGTAGTAGTAATAGCTATATTTGTTCAATGCTTACTGCATGTTAGGGCTCTACTAAGTACTTTATATACATTAGTTTATTTAATCTTTAAAGGAGAGAGACAACTATTAATAGAACCATTCTCCCATGTGCAAACAACTCTCAGAGAGCTTTGTAACATGCCTTCAGCCACGTGTCTGGTCACCTTTTAGCCACTCTTCTGCACTGCCTTCTGCTGTATGGACAGAGAGGCAGAGAAGGCTGGTTTGCCAGGAGGTAGAGAAGATTGCAGAAGATGCAGAGACAAGAGACAGAGAATGAGGAAACACTTTTTAATTCTAGTTTCTGGTTTTAGCTCTCCCTGAGGTCTTGCTTATTTCCTGGGTTGAAATGCATCCCTTTTTTTCCTTAATAAACAATCAATTTTTGGTTGTTATAGCTTAAGATGGTTTCTATTATTTGCAAACAAATAATCCCAACCAATACCATGTGGGGCAGATGTCATTTACGCAACTTTTATGAATAAGCACATTGAACCTCAGAAAAATTAGGGGACCTAACACACATACACATGGAAACAGCCAAATCAAACAAAAGGCTTTCTACTGATTAGTAGTCAAGGTAGTTCTCACACCAACGTTGTCTACCTGATGAGCTCTTTCTACTACATCATGTTGCCTTTTACTACACAAGAACAAAAACTTTCCAGATGATTAGCTGAATGTTATATTTGGTTAAAGGTTAAAGGTACAGTGTTATGAGCTTAGAAGGAATGTTTTCAATGCAGAACAAGTACACATAGGAGAATGACGCTCAGGAATGTTGAAAAGTTTCATTATACATGGAACTGAAAAAATCGACCAAGGTGAATGGGCTGTAATTCTCAGGGTTTGTATGTGTTGGACAGGAGTGGAGGGGGTAGAGAGAACAGCAGGAGTGGGGCTCTTTGTCACTGTGAACAATATCCTCTGAGTTGGCCATTAGCTCAAGGCTATTTCCATAATGAATGGTGACAGTATTGCCGATCGCTCCTGGGGTGACCATAGATCTTCTGTGGTTGGTGTAGGTTTTCGTTCCTCTTTGACAGCATAGATGTTCCTTTTATTTATCTGGGCTATCTTACACAATATACTACCTAATTCACTACTTGGGAGCATAACATCTAGCAGGCGAGTCACAAAACACACACTTCATTACAGAAGCTGTCCTACAGCCAAAAGAGGTGAGGTGCAAAGCCGAATGTGACGCTCTGACACAGGTAGGCTCTGCTTTGTTTGTCATGGTCATCCTTAGGATGGGAATCTTTTAGCCAAATTGTATACATGTGTTCAGCAGACAAAGATTTACTAAAGACTTTCTGGTTCAGTTCTACAGGTATTATCTTACTAGTGAAGTTTCTTAAGAAAGTATTTGAAAAAGGACCCCTGTCTGGGCAGGACTCAGGATTTAGTCCAGCCTTGGCTATGAATCAACTGTGTGATTTTGAATAAGTTACGTAAATTCTCTGGGATGCTGTTTCCTCACCTGGAAAATGAGGAATGTTTTTTTTTTGACAGTTCTCGATCCTCTTATTAGAAATGTAAAAAATGCTTTAAAATTCCCTTTGGAGGAAAAAAAATCTCTTAAATGTTAACATAAATTCTACTACCAGTGAGCAAAAAATATAGGTCATGTAACTAAGACGTATAGGTCGAAAGGACATCTTCCTTCCTTCCTTCCTTCCTTTCTGGCTGCATTGGGTCTTCGTTGCTGCGTGTGGGCTTTCTCTAGTTGCGGCGAGCGGGGGCTACTCTTCGTTGTGGTGCGCGGGCTTCTCATTGCGGTGGCTTCTCGTTGCGGAGCACGGGTTCTATCTAGGTGCTTGGGCTTCAGTAGTTGTGGCACACGGGCTCAGTAGTTGTGGCTCGTGGGCTCTAGAGTGCAGGCTCAGTAGTTTTGTCTCAAGGGCTTAGTTGCTCCACGGCATGTGGTATCTTCCCGGATCAGGGAATCGAACCCATGTCCCCTGCATTGGCAGGCAGATTCTCACAATTCTCAACTGTGCCACCAGGGAAGTCCCCCAAAGGACGTATTTCTTAAAAGGAAAAAAAAACAAAACAAAAAACCCTAATGCACAATATTTACCACTACTTAAATAATCCAGTTGAAATCTTCTTTTTTTTGTCACTAATGAAAAAATACAACATAGATGGTTACCTCTACTGTGAAGAAGAGAAATGACTGGAGCTGGGGAAAGGATGAAGAAGGTCCTTTCTGTTGCAGCTTTGCAAGATTCACATGTACAGCACCACCTCTCACTAAATCAGCTCCTTTGAGTCAGTCATTAGACAGATGATTTTAAAGTTCTCTCCAAATTTCTAAGCTCGGAAACTTTAGAGTCCTTGAAACCCTTTAAGTATAAAGAATTTAGTAAGTTTAGTAGAAAAGGCACAGATTTAGTAGACTAAATCCATTTTTAAACTCTGGGCACAGGGCAAGTCAGTGAATTTCTCTGAAGATCAGTTTTCTCAGATAGAAACTCTTGGGGAAATAGTTTCAGGATCACAGAACTATTGTGTGCAGCTAATTGGATAACATGTGAAAGGGCTGAAAATTTTAAGAGATTTTGCTGTGACTTCTTTTTAAATGATGCCTAACCCTTATGACTGCCATCTAGTGGCCACTTTCTAATAATTACCTGCCTCAGATTCCTTGGGCTCCTGAAATCCACAGCAAACCTGCCTCACAAATGGGACTTGAGTGCAGTTTCAATCAATTCCTCACACCAGTAAATTCCAGTTATAACCCAAATTATTCTATTTATATGTTCAAAGAGAACTATCTCGTTAGAAGTATTAGGCCTTTGTTGGCTAGTCAGGCTTCTTTAAGTAATGGTATGAGATTTCTCTGGGGGGGAATTACTTTTCCCCTGAGAGATCTACACTGGGAATGTGATCCAAGCTGGAATTTGGATCTTGAACAGGTGACCAGAAAACTGAAAATGGTGAAGAGTCTGGACATGACAGTGAAAACCTCTCCTGCTTCTTGGACCCACAAGGCTACTTGTTACTTCTCATTTGCTATGTCTGACTCTCCAGTTTTCCCATCAGGTTTTTAAGGGCTCCATATACTTCGAATAAAAATCGAATGTGTATGTGTATGTGAGGCAGATTTTATTTTGTTCTTTGCAACCAAAGGGCCTTAACTTATGTATTAAGAACCAGAGCGTACAAGGCAGCTGTGGTGTTATCTGCAGCAAAACAATGTCCATAAGAGCTGCCATTATTACTCTTATGATCGGCTACATGCCAGGTTAAAATTTTACCTTGTACTATTTATTTAATTATGACAACCTTCCTTTTAGCTATTATCATGAATCCTCATTTTAAAGATAATGAAAGTAAAGTTGAAAGAAATGAGGTAACTTGCCTAAGCACACATAGTTAATAAAAGGCAGAGTCAGGGTAAATTCCAGCCATTTTTGGTGACCAGCACAAAGAATAAGGAGGCTACTTTTTTTCTGTAATCTGTAATTTGGACAGTACATGTCTTTGGATGCAGCCTGAGAATGTTAGTAGTTACATCACATGGTGAGCTTAATTGAATTTGTTACCCAAAACCCTACACTATCTTTCATTTGAATTGCTATCAAGCACTTCCCTGTCGTTTAAAAGAATTTATCTACTGATAACTCATCAAAACAAAGAAATTCCCGAGTGAAAATATATGAAGTCTGAGTCAGAAATCTTAGAGTTTTTTGACCTTTTGATTGCTAACTCCATTAAAATGGATCCTGTTCTACCTTCTAGCCTGTCTGAGGTCTAAGAAGAAAATGACACTTCTTAATTCTGAGGCTTTTCCCTTTCCTCTTCTCATCAGGAACAGAGATCATGGCCATAAAGATCCTTAGGAGAAAACAGAGTAAAGTTATTCATTTATTGAACAAATGTTAATTAAGCTATAATAAATGTCTGAATAAGTCAGTGAAGACCTCAAGCCACTCTGGACAGCTCCTTCAACTCCGCAGAGGTCCCTCTGCCTTCATTTCTCCCTGAGCTACTCCCAGTGCCCAGGAAAGACTGCCTGTCGTGCAGGAAAGGCTCTGATAAAGGGAGCAGGAAGTCAGCGGCACAGACTTTGCTCTGTGTAAAGCCAGTTGGCTCCTACAGGGATTGAAACCTGCCGCCAGCTCATGAGCACAGCCCTGTGACTAACTGAGCCAACTGGACATTCCAGCACTCATGCTCTACCAGGTGAAGTGGCTCTCTGTGGCCTGAAAAACCTGACCATGTCCTCCTCAGGGACCCCGATTACCTACAAGGGAAGAATCTGTGAGTGACTGCAGTGACCCAAGATCCATGGCCATCCCAGGAGCAGCAAGTACTACTGTCATCATTCATTTGGAGCCAACAAGGAGTGGATGGCAAACCCAGAGGTCTGGCTTTACATCGACAAAGTCTCTGGGACCAAAAACCCATTATCTTGAAACCATGTAGTTTTCAGAGACAGCATTTGCATGTCAGCAATGAGACCTGGTGTCAGGGGCCCCTCCCAGGTACCTAACTTGTCACCAAGCCTGATAAGAGGAAGCATGCTTTTTCCTAGTTTTTAGCGCAGTAACCACCAAACAAAATTGCTAATGAAGAAAAAAAAATGCCTTTGCTTGTGGCTTAATAAATATTTCCTTTTCTCTCAAAGGCTTTCACACTTCAAATGTAATCTGCTCTTTGGGGGCATGTTCTCCCTGGAAGAGTCTAGTGGTGAAGAGCCTCAGCTTCCATCAGAAGGACCCTTTTCTAATTGCATCATGTTGAATAAGTTACTTAAATTCCCTGAGACCAGATTTCTTATCATTAAGTGGAAATACTAATAGCCCTACCTGTAAGGTTGTTGGGAATATTTAAACAAGATTATATATACATGTGTGTGTGTGTATAAAATGCTTAGCACAAAACCTAACCTAGTTAATGCTCAATACAGTTAAATATTACGATTACTAAATGAACTAATAAATATACACGTGCCCAGTACAGCTTGGTGGTTAACAAATGTTAGGATAATATTTGTAAACTGTGGAGCAGTATTCATATGTCAGGTCTGAATATTATTAGCACTTGCCTTAGTGATGAAGCTTTCAGTTCAGTCATGGTCCAGTAAGAGATGAGTCAGAAGGAAAATTAGGGCACACAGCAGATGGCTTTCCCAAGCATATGACCTATTCAGTCTTGAAAAATCAGCCCAGGCACTGGTCAACTGCAGTCCTTGGGTATTTTGCATTTGAATCGCTATCAAATATTTTCCTCTCTTTCCATCCTTGCTAAAAGGAATGACCTTTCTTCTCTAAAACACAGAACACTCCAAGGAAAGCATTAGAAGGAGAAAGTTCAAATCTGGCCTTTGACCTTACCCTCCCCTAGAATCATTCTCCTTCCTACTGCCTGCGTTGCAATCTGGTCCATGGGAATGGATTAGAGCTCACACCTCGGTGAAGTCCCCTTTCTTTAGTTTCTCTGAGGACGTCTAAAAGTGGCTGAGCTGTTTAAGAACTTGAGTGCCAGCTGATGGTTCTTGAACCCATTGACAATGAAGCTGTGTGTTTCATATGACAAAAGACCTTTTGCTTCTCTTTCCTGATTGTTTTCATTTGTTGTTTTGGGTCCTTCTTGTTGGACACTGCAGACATCAGATAATAAGCAGAGCTCTTAACTGACAGGTCTGGGGTGCAGCAAAATGGGCCAGAACTGATGAAAAGGCCCTGCTAGGGTGGGCTCAGTAATTATGTGGTGTTAGATCACGCTTTTGATCCTATTTGAACATGTCTAATTTAATGAACTCTTGAAATTCTTTTCAAGGATGCAGATGATTTATGGCATACTAGAACTCTACTTCAGCAGTTCCTAAAGCATGGCTTGTGCATCTCTGGAGGCCCCTGAGACTCTGGGGTTCCCTGAGGCCAAAACAACTGTCGTAATAATGCCAGGATATTATGGGACCTTTTTTACTGGGTTGACATTTGCACTAATGGTGCAAAAACAATAGTGGGCATAACTCTGTGAATCAGAAGAGTGGTATCTAACTGTACTTTTATTTGCCATTGTGTTCTTTAACCTCACACACTGTCAGTAAAAAAAAAGAAAATATCAGTTTTACTTAAAAATGCCCTTAAAGAAGCAGTAAAAAGTATTCATTTTATTAAACCAAAACTTTTGAGTACATGGAACACCATTTTTACTTAAAAGAATAACCGACAAACGATGGTTATACAGACTCGGACATCTGGCAGGCAGTTTCTTAAAAAACTGAACGAAATAAAATCTATGACTTGAAGGAAAATAACTCACAGTATTTATTGCCAGTGGTAAAATTTGAACTTTCAGATGAAATTAGAATTGTTGAAAACTTGAATTCACCACTGTGGGTGTGACAACTTCTTAGTACTTACAGAATTTTCGGATGAGAGAGGTGGTGATATTAACAAACAGGACTTTTTTTTTTTTTTAATAATTAGGTCAGTTTTCTTTTTTTTTTTAATTAATTAATTTATTTATTTATTTGTGGCTGCGTTGGGTCTTCGTTTCTGTGCGAGGGCTTTCTCTAGTTGTGGCAAGCGGGGGCCACTCTTCATCGCGGTGCGCGGGTCTCTCACTGTCGCGGCCTCTCTTGTTGCGGAGCACAGGCTCCAGACGCGCAGGCTCAGTAATTGTGGCTCACGGGCCTAGTTGCTCTGCGGCATGTGGGGTCTTCCCAGACCAGGGCTCGAACCCGTGTCCCCTGCATTGGCAGGCAGATTCTCAACCACTGCGCCACCAGGGAAGCCGAAAACATGACTTTTTTGATATTGCATAATAAAATCTGTGAACATTTGGAAAATTTGCATAACTCAGTGAAGCACTACTTTCCAAATGACCAAAGCATGATGTTAAAAGTGGTTTCTGATCCCACATTGCAGCCAATCTTTAAGAAACTGCCTTTGGACAGGGATAAAGACACAGACATAGAGAATGGACTTGAGGACATGGGGAGGGGGAAGGGTAAGCTGGGACGAAGTGAGAGAGTGGCATGGACATATATACACTACCAAATGTAAAATAGATAGCTAGTGGGAAGCAGCCGCATAGCACAGGGAGATCAGCTCGGTGCTTTGTGACCACCTAGAGGGGTGGGATAGGGAGGGTGGGAGGGAGATGCAAGAGGGAGGAGATATGGGGATATATGTATACGTATAGCTGGTTCACTTTGTTATACAGCAGAAACTAACACAACATTGTAAAGCAATTATACTCCAATAAAGATGTTAAAAAAAAACCTGCCTTTCAACGAGTTTTGGTATAGCCTCAAAGAATATTCAAATCACCTAAAAACGCTATTAAAATACACCTTCCTTTTCCAACTACACATCTGTGTGAGGCTGAATTTGCTTCATACACTTCAACCCAAGCAACATCTCAACAGATTGATGTGCAAAAGCAGATAGGAGAATCCAGCTGTCTTCTATGAAGCCAGACATGAAAGACATTTGCAAAAATATAGAACAATGCCAAATTTGTCACTCCATATAGCTATTTTTCATAAAAGTGTCATTTATGCTAAATATGTTGTTTTGCTACGTCGTGTTTTTATGATATATTTTTAATATACTCCAGTTTCAACTTTTTCTATGGTAGATTTCGATAGGCAAAATTAACATAAATTAAAGCTCTTTGGGGTTCTCAATAATTTTTAAGAGGGTAGATGGGTCTTGAGACCACAAAGCTTGAGAAATACTGCTCCACCTGTCTGGAAAACCTGAAATATTAAACAGCCATTAAATGGGAACTAAAGCCCCATTGCCTGCAGTGGCAACCTTACTACGGCAGCCATCCTTCTCTTGGCTTTTTCCCTCCCAGGGTGCCCCTCCCTCACTCTTGCTTCCTGGGATCATCTCCCAAATAAATTGCCTGCACCCACGTCAGAGTCCCAGGCTCTGAGATAGCCAATAGCTGAGGATGTAATACTGAACAAAGCCAGGTTGTACCAAGCAGTTGAATCTCCACTATGTTGATGATGTGGAGCTACTGAGTGATTTTAGGCAGATAGTTTTTTTTTTTTTTTTTTTTTCATCTTGCAGTGTATCATCTACAGTGCAGTGGTACACTACATCTGGAGTGTATCATTTTTTCATTTTACAGTGAGTTTTGTTTTTCATTTTGCGGAGGATCATCTATTCCAATGAATGTATATGATCGCTATATACAGAAACATAGCACTCGTGTACTCTAGGCCCACCGAAAGAAATAGAACATTAGCAGTGCCTTAGAAAACCCCTGTGCACCCCTCTCTTGCATGACCAGATTTTACTTTTGAACAGGCCATTGTGGGAGTAGCATAGCTAATGTATTGGAAGAGGATTCTTAGTATACTTGGGACCAACAAACACCCACTCATATTTCAAGTCTTGGCTGTAGCGTCACTTTTCTGTAAAGTCTTTCCTGATCCCCAGGTTGAATTCCTTCCTAGCTGTCCTTGATGAGCTCTACATGTTATCGTGGCAGTTAAAATCCTTTACAGCACTTACTGACTCTGCTTTTCTAAAAAACAGTTATATTGAGATATAATTTACATACAATTTAATTGAGATATAATTTACATTCACTCATTTGAAGTGTACAATTTCACCAGTTTTTAGTATGTTCACAGATATGTGCAACCATCACCACAATCAATTTTAGAACATTTTCATCACCTTAAAAAGAAGCTTTATCCTTTAGCTATTAACCCTTCCTATTATCAACCCCTCCTGTCTCTTCAACCCTGTCCCCACCCAGCCCCAAGCAACCACTAATCTACTTTCTGTCTCTATTGATTTCCCTATTCTAGACTTTCATATGAATGGGATCATATAATATATGGACTTTTGTAACTGACTTTTTTCACTTAGTATAATGTTCTCAAAATTCATCCAAATTGTAGCATGTATCAGGACTTCCTTTCTTTTAATGGCTGAATAATATTCCATTGTATGGATATGGCACATTTTGTTCATCCATTCATCCATTGATGTGCATTTGGGTTGTTTCCACCTTTTGGCTATTATGAGTACTTCTGCCATAAACATTCATGTACAAGTTTTTGTGTAGACGTATGTATTTAATTCTCTTGAGTACACACTTTGAAGTAGAATTTGCTGGGTCATGTGGTAGCTCTATGTTTAATCATTTTCCAACATGTCTGCACCATTTTAAGTCCCACCAACAGTGTATAAGTGTTTCACTTTCTCCACATCTTCATCAACACTTGGATTGTCTGGCTTTTTGATAATAGTTACCCGGTGGGTATATGATTGCCTTTTCAAAAAGACTGTGAACTCCTGGAAAACTGGAATCAAATTTTATTCATCTTTACATTTTCACCAGCTAACACTGCCTGGGAGCTGGTAGGCACTCCATTCGTTTAGTGGTCGAGTGAGCCCAGCAAAGAGAAGTTGAGGAGGTGAATGAAGGCAATTATAATGGGCTATTAGAGAAGGATATTGGGGGAGGGGTGGAAGCAATAGACCTTAGTGACTGGCAATGGGAGGACAGGGGTAGGCATGGATTAATTTCATTCTCACTCTCACAACGGTGTGACTGGAGGAGACACCCTCTGCCGGATCCAGCATAGAGCCCATGGTTCTAACGATGCCCAGAGACCCGTCTAATCTGGGGAACCTAGTGTAAGACATTGACTCTGCCTCAGCTCCCTCATTTGCACAATTAACTTGTTAAAATTGTGGAACACTCCGTTTACTTTGCGTTGTACATTCTTCTCTTTTGATTTTGATACTTAAATGGTCATGAGACATAAGTATATTTATCCTCACTTTGGAAAAAAGAGAAACTGAAACTCAAAGGCTTCACTTCTAAATAGTGGTAGAGCTAAAACTCTACCTGAAGTTTCTTGACCTTGAGTAATAGAAGTTCTTTCTCTGACATCAGGATACCTGTGGGTGACCTCTAAAGGTGGCTTTTTTGAACTCTGTATGTGAACTCAGGGCCCTGCAATCAGAATTGGCTATAAAGTATTGCTTATGGAAATTCCCTTTTATGTCAAGTGCTGTGCTTTAAGTAGTATCTTTTCATATCCATAATTTTGGCCTTTTCTAAGGAGAAGGTTTCAATCTGTAATCATCCATTCAAGGAGGAAGTCTGTGGTGTAGGTGAAGAACGTGGACTCTGCAGTCAGACAGACATAAGCTGTATCTTGTGGACTTTCTCAGTTGTAGATCTGACGTTTCTGAGGGAAATGCACATCCTGAAGAATTTCTGGAAAGGGATCATCAAAACAGCAAGTTATGTGTAAATAATTGTGCGTGAGAAATAGATGAAGGAACTGATAACTGTTACTTTGGGGGAAAAAGAGGAACATAACTGTTGTGAAATGATAGAGAATATATCTTGTAATGAAGAATGTTCTGTTATGTTCTGAACATAACTAGGGTGAACAAACAAGAGATCACAGAAAAGTGGGATTTAATTGACTAGAAGAAAACATTTTATAATAGAGTATCCAAAGATAGAACGGTTGGCCTGATGATACACTGAGCTCCAAATCCATGGACATATTTAGGTAATCAATATCTCCCTGCCCCTATTAAGGATGCTGTGTCATGGGTTCTGCCTTTACGGGAAAGGAGCTCCGATATCCAGAGATCTCCTTCAGATCTCAGGTCCTCTGTGTCTCAGTACAGTGTGTACTTTTGAGAATGTGAACTGGATATATATTCTCTGTTTTTCAGTACAATATTTGTCTTGCAAGCTAGTTCTCTCCCCTACCTCTCTTCTGTTAATTTTACATAATTCTAGTCACCCAGGCTTAAAAAGCAAATTGACTTGAACTTTTTTCCTTTCTCCTTTTCTCCTTCTGTTTTTCTTCTTTCCCCGAGCCCAAGTGATTACTAAATTTTACCAATTTTACCTCTGCATCATCTGGTTTGTTTCCTCTTTTCCATTCCTAATTCAGGGCTGTAAGGTAGCCTCTCTGCTGGTTACCCCACCTCTAGGCTTTCTCCTCTGTTCTTCATCCTATTCATATGCCAGATGGACATACGTGGTGGCTTTACTAACTTTCCTAAAACACTGCTCTAGCAAACTCACTTTCTTATTCACAATTTCATTGGCTCCATTGACCACAGAAAGCCTTTTTTTTAGAGCCCAATATCCCATTAGTGCCCAAGACTTATTTATGCTTCAGGTCAACTGGCCACTCATTAGTCCTCGGTATTTGCAGTTCCATGATGGAATGCCCTTGACTCTCATTTCTCTCCACTGAAACCTTATCCGTCTTCAAAGCCTAGGTTAAATGTCACTGCTGTACAATGTCCTCACTCCTTTCCTGACTTCTTAACTTGCTGGGACTTCTTTTGCTTCTGAAATTCTAGAATCCTTATTTATTTTTCTTCTACTTAACCTTCTATTGGTAAATGCTATTCTTGTTTTCTCCCACTGGTAGCCTTGAGAACAAAGACTTTGATTTCCTCCTTCTGGGTATAATAGCCTAAGTACAATAGTTGTTTGATAAATATTGAAGGAAATAATTGCTGATTAAATAAGTGAACAAACATTTAAGGAAAATTGTTTAATAAATAGTTAAGGAAACAGTCGCTGATTAAATAAGTAAACATATATGCAGGTGATTTTTACTATGAATCATCTTTATAAAAACAATGTGAAAGGGGGCGGTAGTGCCATGGGGGCTCTTATTTTCTGTGGGAGCCTCCAACCATTACTCAGTGGTCTACTTGTCTCATTGCTCATAAAATGAATAGCACAGGAAAGTGGCAATGACTCAGGACAAGCTCACCCAGGGAAACAGTTCTAAACATTTGTTTTACTGAAAACTTGTAGAAGCATAATCCTTTCATATTAAAGGAAGCTCATCATAAACTCCCATGTCCTAAGCACCTTTCTTAACAACAATAACAAAAGCAATCTAGTAACTTAAAACCAAGGATGTTAATAACCTTGTGTTCCCTTATAATAGGCTACAGGTTAGACAGCATCTTAAGCTGTGGGCCCTTTGTGGGAGGTGGTTCTACCATCAAAGCCTCAGGGTCTCCCAGGACCATTTCAGATTATTGCATTTCTCTCCCCACAGAAACCCAAGGTGTGCCTAAATAGCAACCTTTTGTATTTTACCCTTGTTCTTTGTAGCACTTGGTGGTAACTGTGCCAGACAGACTGTGCTGATTTGGACTTAACACTAATATAAAGGAGCAAGATATGGAGAGAGAAACTTCTTCAGACAAGTCTTTACGTACACAAGACTTGTGTTCTCACTGTAAAGCCTAAGGGGGGTAAATTTTTATAAATAAGAAAGTCATGGGGTTTCAAATTTGGAATTTTCACCATTCTAGTTCCTGATGATGACGATGAAATATTTTGTGTTCCAGATAAGGCATGGGTTTCTATTCCATTCCCTCAGTTTAAACATACACTAGAACTTTATTTTATATAATATTCTCAGAGAAGCGAGCATTTTTAACAATTTGTCGTTATTTCTATGTTTAATCTTTGGTAGAAGGATGGTTCCAGAATCTTTGCTTATTTGCTTTATAAATTGTTATTTAATCTCAATGTGATCACTTTTACCTTTAAGGGTGTTTCCGGTGAAACACGTTAGTAATTTTTTCTATTTCTTCCCTATGATAACGTTCAAATTACAGCATAAATATTATGCACATCCAGTTTCCTTCTCTGTGGTGTTATTAATTAGAGATATTAAAGAAAAGATTGTGTCAGACTCTTCCAAGTATGTTTTCTCAACCCATCTTTGTTTGTCAGTCGGGTTGGTCACTAGATGGCAGCAGCAGCTAAGCTGGTGAGAGAAAAATCCTTTTGCTAAAATCTGCACTGCCAACCCCTGGCAAGAGTTATCATTATCATCACGCTGATGTTTTAATTTTTAAGAATAGCCAATAAACAGAAGGAGAATATTGCTGCCTGAATGTGTTGTAATTATAGGCATATATTTTAAAACAAAATATTTCCAGTTTTAATGTTTATGTGTAGATAGTTTTTATTGCTTTGGGACAATTTATAAATGATTAGCTGAATCTCTCTAGCTGTAAAGACTCTATCATCACTGAAAAAGTAGCTGATATGAGTTGCCAAAATAATTCAAGCCCAAAAATGTTCTCATGTATTGAATTTGTCAAGTAACTCAGTCTTCCTCTTCTTCCTAAATTGGTTCCTCAATCCTGGAGGCTACTTGAGTTTTACCCCGCTCTGCAGTCCTCTGGTTGATTGCGGGGAGGAACTGAACTGGGTAGGCCGTGTTGACCTGCCCATTCGGATGACAGCGCAGTGTGCATACACCATGACCCCGCTATTTCCATACAAGCTTTGCTCACTGTGGACCAAAGGGATCTGATTCATCTAAGAGCCCTAGGCTAGAAGTAATTACTTCTAGAAATCTAGATAAGGACAAACCTTTCCATATTCATGAATGACTTCCCATTTCCCCAAGATTTCCTGTAATTGTCATCTCAGATTTCTCTCTTATTTTAGGGAACCGTGTCCACAGGTGAGGTTAATCAATCACACACCCCAGAGAATATACTTCAACATTGTTTCCCACCGGTCTCCTTCCTGAGCACTTTAATTCTGTCAGTCTGATATCCTCATAATGCCACGCTCAGTCTTTCCTCTTTGCCTTTTGTTTTGCTTGAGCTCTTCCCCCACCTGGATACCTCGTCTCTTCCCTCCACCAATGCAAAGTCAGCCGTTTCTTCAAGATTCACCTCCTCATGACACCTGCTCTGCCTCCCTCAATCTGATATTTTATTTGGCCTTGGTTCTCATAGAACTTAGATTCTGTATTAGAATACACAATCTAGCACATTGGTCAACAATTCAACACATATTTTACAAGTACCTACTATCTCCAGGTACTATTCTGAGTGATGAGAACAGAGCAGTGAATAAGAGAGACAGAGCTCTCTCCTCACAGGGCTGAGGGTCTAGTGGGAAACAGTGTAAAATGTAATTTACATGGAACAGAATAGAGAGTGCAGAAATATACCCTCATAACTACAGTTAGTTGATCTTTGACAAAGAAGAACAGGAAATACAGTGGAACAAAGATAATCTCTTCAACAAATAGTGCTGGATACAACTAAGAGTTCGCGTGCTGCAACTAGAGTTCGCATGCCACAACTAAGGAGCCAGTGAGCCGCAACTAAGGAGCCTGCCTGCTGCAACTAAGACCCAGCACAACCAAATAAATAAATATTAAAAAAAAAAATAGCGCTGGAACCACTGGACTTCCACTTGAAAAAAATGTGAATCTAGACACAGACCTTATACCCTTCACAAAAACAACTCAAAATGGATCATAAATCGAAAAGTGAAATGCAAAACTATAAACTCTTAGAAGATAGCATGAGAGAAAACTTAGGTAATCTTGGGTATGGTGATATCTTTTTAGAAACAACTCCACGAAAGAAATAATTGATAAGCTGAAGTTCATTAAGTTAACATTTTCTGCTCTGTGAAAGACAATTTCAAGAAAATGAGAAGACAAACCACATACTGGGAGAAAATATTTGCAAAAGACACATCTGATAAAAGACTGGTATCCAAAATATACCAAGAACTCTTAAAATTCAAAACTAAGACAATGAACAACACAATTTAAAAAATGGTCAAGTCTACCTGAACATACACCTCACTAAAGAAGAGATACAGATGGCAAATAAACACATGAAAAGATGTTCCATATCAGGGAAATGCCAATTAAAACAACAAGGAGACACCAGTACACACCTTTCTGAATGGCGAAAATCTGGAACACTGACAACACCAAATGCTGACAAGGATGTGGAGCAACAGGAATTCTCATACACTGCTGGTGCGAATGCAAAATGGCACACAACTTGATGGTTTCTTACAAAACTAAACAGACTTTTACCATATGACTCAGCAACCATACTCCCTGGCATTGACCCAAAGGATTTGAAATTTTATGTCCACACAAATACCTGCCCATGGATGTTCGTAGCAGCTTTATTCATAAATGCCAAAACTTGGAAGCAACTAAGATGTTCTTCAGTAGATGAATGGATAAATAAGCTGTCATACATCCAGACAATGGAATATTATTTAGCACTGGAAAGAAATGAGCTATCAAGCCATGAAAAAACGTGGAGGAAACTTAAATGCAAATTACTGAGTGACAGAAGCCAATCTGAAAATACTACATACTATATGATTCTAATTATATGACATTCTGGAAAAGGCAAAAGTATGGAGATAATAAAAAGATCAGTGGTTGCTGGGGGTAGGGGAGATAAATAAGCATAGCACAGAAGTTTCTAGGGCAGTAAAAATGAGCTGTATATTACAGTAATGGATATATGTCATTATGTTCTTGTCCAAACCCATAGAATGTGCAACACCAAGAGTGAACTGTAAGGTAAACTATGGACTTTGGATGATTATGATGTGTCAACATAGGTTCATCCTTGGTAAAAAATGTATCATTCTGGTGAATGATATTGATAATGGGGGAAGCCGTGCATGTGTGAGGACAGGGAATATGTGGGAAATCTTATACCTTCCTCTCAATTTTGTTGTAAACCTAAAACTGCTCTAAAAAATAAAGTCTTGAAAGTAATTTACACATAGCGTAAGTTAGGGGAAATCAAGGCTGCTATGGCTAATCTAGGCCGGAGCTTATAGCAGACCTCTCTGGGGAAGGTATACAGAGTAGACACTTGAAAGAAAAGTAGAAGGTAGTCAGATGACTGAAATAGTTAAAAAAAAAAAAAAAAGGAGTAGAGTTCAAGGGAGAGGAAACAGTATGTAGAATGGTCTAGGGGAGGACAGATCAGGACATATCAAATTACTGAAAAGCAGTCAGTATGGGTACAGCATAGTGGGTTTCTTAGGAACGTGGGAGGGCGTAAAAAAAACTGATGAATTTTGAATTTATGCCAAGGACAGTAGGATGCCTTGGGATTGATATGGTTGCTTTTTGAAGGAAGCCTTTGTCCTAAAGTACAAAGAATAGACAACAGGCAAATAAGCAATAACAAGACCAATGGGTAGGAGGCTGCAGTGGTCCATGCAGAGGATAACAGTGCTCTGTGCTCGTATTTGGGCGATGGAGATGCTGAGGAGTGGAGGGATCGAAGATGCACTGAAAAGGCAAAACGGTACTTCCCTGGTGGCGCAGTGGATAAGAATCTGCCTGCAGTGCAGGGGACACAGGTTCGACCCCTGGTCTGGGAAGATCCCACATGCCACGGAGCAACTAAGCCCACATGCCACAACTACTGAGCCCGTGCACCACAACTACTGAAGCTCGTGCGCCTAGAGCCCGTGCTCTGCAGCAAGAGAAGCGTCCACTCACCTCAACTAGAGAAAGCCCGCGCCCAGTAACGAAGACCCAACGTGGCCAAAAATAAAAAATTAAATTAAATCTTAAAAACACCCAAAAAACAAAAAAACCAAAATTAAAAAAAAAAAGGCAAAGTGAACAGAATGTGACAATTGTTTAAATGAGATGGTAAAGGGAAGGAAGGACTCAGAGATAAATGTCAAATTTTGGCTAGACTAGGACTGGGTGAATTGTGTTTACATTTACTTACATAGGGATGTGGCTAGAGCAGCAGGTTTGAGAGTGAAAATGATTAGTTCAGTTTTGCTCTTGATAATTTAAAGTGTTTGGGAAACATCTGCATGGAGATAACCTAGTAACCAGTTGGATCTACTGGGATGAATCTCAGAGAAGTTTGGGATGAAGGTACATATTTGGGAATTATTCACATATAAAATATGAACATTGGGGATTTCAGGAAGTCTGTAAACCCCTTGAAATTGCATGCAGTTGTTGTACGCCTGTGTGTGTTTGTGAATTTTTATTCTTGGAAAGTGGTTCCTAATTTTCACTAGAAGGGTACCAAGGGAGAGAGAGAATCTGAAACAGCAGAGCTTTGAGGAACAAAGGCTTTAAAAGATAAGTAAGAGAGGCTCACCCAGTAGAGGAGATTGAGGGGGCAATCACGGATGGGAAGGAAACCCCAAGGGTATGATCAAGAGAGCAAAAGAAAAGGTTTGAAAAAAGAAAGGAGTGTTCAGGGGTGTCCGGTGCTGTGGAGAGGTTAAAAATTAGATAAGCACCAAAAATCCTCAATAAAGTTTTGCAAAATGGAGGTCATTTTATGCTTTGGTCAAAGATATTTCAGTGGAGCAGTTGTAGTTAGTGATGAGAATAATAAAAGGAGCGTATCTACTCAATGCTCTGTAATGGCCTATATAGGAAAAGAATCTAACAAAAAAAAGAGGGGATATATGTATACATATAGCTGATTCACTTTGTTGTACACCTGAAACTAACACAACATTGTAAATCAACTCTACTCCAATAAAAACTTTAAAAAAAGGGCATAGACAGCTCTTTCAAGAATTCTAGATGCGGAGGAGAAAGAGGGCAGGAGACGGGGCTAGTAAGGTGAGATACACTTAACCAAGCATAAACACTGCTGAGAATAAGCCAGAAGAGAGGGGAGAGAGAAGGGATTATTGATGAAGGGAGGTCTCTGAAAAGCTGGCATTCAGAATGAGGGAGGAAGATTATTTATTCTCAAGACCGAGAACTCTTCTACTAAAAGAAAAGAAAGGGAGAAAGGATAGGAATAGATCCGTACAAGAGACACTTGGACAGCGTAAGTTCCCGCAGCTGGTATTAGGGAACCAGGATTTGAACCTAGTCTCCAGATTCTGCACCGTAACCACGGCGCTATGCACTCTGTTCTTTCAGACGCTGCCTGTCAGCTCAGCAACGCTTGTTACCCAGGCCTGGCAGGGAAGCCACCATTGTTTCTGTAGAGTGCACAATTCCTTGACTTGACACGCCCTCACTTCTACGCTGAAATTTCATCCTAGTTCTCAGATGAGCTTTTGCTCCAGTTCACTGAGGGAAACTGGCTTATAATTCATTCATTCATTCACTCACTCACTCATTCAACAAATATTTATTGAGCTCCTGCTGCGTTCCCACCTCTCGGGATCAGATGGCCATCCTAATCAGATGAAGCACTTCCCTGCTGGTTTATAATGGAGTGAAAGAAGTAGACATCCGTCAGTAGTCTCCCAAGTAAATGTAAAGCCACAATGTGATCACCGCTGAGAAAGAAAGGCACGCCAGGCTCTGAAAGCCTCTAACAGGAGGGTTGGATTCAGTCTGAGGGTGAGGAAAGGCTTCCCTGAAAAGATGACTTTTGAGTTGACTAGTCACTGACAGGCGAATGGGTATTCATTGGTGAAAGGGAGGTGGGGAGAGAGGATCCTTGTCAGAGAGAACAGCAGTGCAGAGGCCACAGCAGCAGGAGAGAGAGAAAACCATGGCAGCCGTGACGCACAGTTCGAGGTGAGACAGCCGGTGGGGAGGTGGCTGGAGCGTGCCCTGCCATGGGGGCTGGGTTCAAGGACTGAAGAGTCATAAGCGGGACAGAGAAAGGTCTGGAGGTCCATGATCAGACGTACATGTTAAAAGTTCACCCTGTCTAAAGAGTGGATTTCAAGGGGGGCAGAGACCAGGTAGGAGGTTCCAGTAACAATTCAGGATAGAGGATGCTCACTTAAGGTAGGAAACTAGAGATGAAGAGAAGAGAACAGAGTTGGGAGATGTCTTAGCTTTAGGATGGGATAGGAAACAACATAAGGGAAAGGGATTTTGAACAATGTGGAGAGTTTTGAGGTACTGTTCAACTAAGAACATCCAAATTTCCCATCCAAAGCCAGCGAGATTTATATAAACCATTCCACTCTGGTGACAGGCATTCATTCAGGTATTTTGTCTAAAAGTTTACGAACATGTTATACAATGCTCTTCCATTGGAATAGAGCTATATTCCAGCATTTTTTATGTGGTACAGATTTGCATGATATTAAACAGAACAGAAATGACCACAGCAGTAAATCTCCATTTGATGGGTTCTTTATAGTTGAGAAGAAAACTTCAGTAAAGATCAGGTTTTGAGAATATCGTCGATCAATTTAGAACTCTATGCAATTTGTAGTCTAATTTGGCTACCAGGAGTTCATTAGTCTGCTGTGAACTAGAACGGGAAAAAGGCCAATGTGCTGTGTAAAAGTGAATGATTCAGAGCTAAAGAAGCTTGAATATGAGGATCTTAGACTGAGTGCTGTCCAACAGAACTTTCTGCAAAGTTGGAAAAGTTCTCTATTTGCACTGCCCAATACAATTGTCACTAGCCACATGTAGCTATGGGATAATTTAGAAGTGGCTATGTAAGTGAGAAATTAAATTTAGAATTTTTCTGAATTAATTTAAATTTAAATAGCCACGTATGACCAGTAGTAGTATATTGGAGAACACTCATCTTAACGAATACTGAAACCAGAAAACTACACGAGGCTCCCTTGGCTAAAAGTGCCACCAGTAATCCAGTTAATACCAGAACTGCACTCTACATTATGTGTTATTTGACACATATAATTGTGTTTAACTTGACTGCTGATAATTTTACATGACTGCAAACTTCCAGCACCCATCCCCATACCTAACACATTGTAATTGTTTGGTAAATGTTAAATTGAATGAATTCCGATAAATAACAATGCTACAAAGCACTCGTCACATACTAAGAGTACAATAAATATTAGCTCTGATTATTATTTATAATGTCCAAGTAAACTTTTAGTCCCTTTTGTGAAGTTGTGAGTTAGAAGCATCCTTTTTTTTTTTTAATTTATTTTTTTTGGCCATGCCACACAGCTTGTGGGATCTTAGTTCCCCAACCAGGCATTGAACTTGGGCCCTCAGCAGTGAGAGCGCAGAGTCCTAACCACTGGACCTCCAGGGAATTTCAGGGAATTTCCTAGAGGCATCTTTTTTTTTTTTAATTAATTTATTTTATTTTATTTATTTTTTGGCTGTGTTGGGTCTTTGTTGCTGCACGTGGGCTTTCTCTAGTTGCGGCGAGCGGGGGCTACTCTTTGTTGCGGTGCGCGGGCTTCTCATTGCGGTGGCTTCTCTTGTTGCGGAGCACGGGCTCTACACGCGTGGGCTTCCATAGCTGTGGCTCGAGGGCTCAGTAGTTGTGGCGCACGGGCTTAGTTGCTGCGTGGCACGTGGGATCTTACTGGACCAAGGCTCGAACCCGTGTCACCTGCATTGGCAGGTGGATTCTTAACCACTGCGCCACCAGGGAAGCCCTAGAGGAATCTTTTAAAAAGAGGAATATGAATTGGCTAGGTCCCAACAGCCTGTGTGTTGAATACTCTGCCTCCTTTTCCTTGAAAAGCTCCAGAAAAGCCCTCTATCCTGGAGAGCCCAGTCCTGATTTCCACTTAACTGAGAACAGCTTCGCTGATAGAGGTGTCTCAATGCATGGTCTTGTCTTTGTTCTTGTTAATTTGAGTTGAATGTTGAGTGTATGAGCAGTACCCCCTATAATTTTATGTACCAGAGGAACATAAGAATGATAGTAAGATGAAACTAACCACCAGCCACCGTATTCAATCTATTCAGCGTTACATAAGCACCAGGAATATGGTGTTTGGCATTGAGAGAGCATCCTGAAAAGTGGTCAGGAAGTACTGTGTAATACAGCTTTCTTTTCTGCTCCTCTAATCGTATTGATTATTTTTCAAGTCATAAAATAAATTCCCAAACTCTGCCCAGTGGCTTCCTGTTATAGCAACAGAAAGGATGCCAGGCAGAGATGCTGAGGGCACAGATGTCTTCTCTGCTGGGCTTTGCAAATTCGACTGGACCTACCTTAAATGAGGTTAGTTGGCAAAGGGTGGAGAAGAGACCACCATTTCTTTAGGACTTGCCTCTGTGCTGGGAGTTGTACTAGGGGCTAAAAGTTTACTGCAGCTGGAGAAACTGAGGACTCGCCGTTCTGAGTTTGAGGAATGAACATGGAAATAGAAAGAAGAGGGTTCACCTGAGAAAGATGAGGAAGAGAGAAGCCAAGTTATCCCCCTCCTTGATTTAATTCGGGGCTTCTCAAGAGTGACTGTATCGACATTTGGGTTGGATACTGCTTTGTTGCTAGACAGGAAGCAAGGTCCCGGTCTTATGCATTGTAGGATGTTTAGCAGCATCCCTAGCCTCTATCCATTAATTCCAATTATAACACTCCTTCCCTCTATCACAGTAATAAAAAATGTTTCCACACATTACCAAATGGCTCCTGGTGGGTAAAATTGCCCCCAGTTGAGAATGACTGGCTTCACTGAAGTGTCACTGGGCGTGTAGATTATTTGTGGACCGCTTGCTGAATGACCCAGAATAATAAAATAAGGGCAGAGGCCAAGAGAACATAGCTCTCTTTATGCCTTACTTTTTAAAAGTATTTGTATTTGTATATATTTACTTATTTTGGCCACGCTGTGCGGCATGCAGGATCTTAGTTCCCCGACGAGGGATGGAACCGGTGCCCCCTGCATTGAGAGCAGGGAGTCCTAACCACTGGACCGCCACGGAAGTCCCATGCCTTACTTTTGATAAAAGAAGAATAAAGGCTCAGAGGCATAGTGAGTACTAAGCTGTGAAGGGCATCTTGGAGATGATTTAAATTATTGGGGCTTTCTTTTTACATAGAAAAAGATATCGAGAGAACAACCCCAAGAGAAGACCTGTTGTTAGACCAAGGGCTGGGCCAGGACTTAAAAGGCAAAAGCCCAACTGATTGCTGAGCCCCACGTGTGTTTTTCTCCTGCACTTGTAAGGTTATTCCTCCCAAGAAAAATCCCTAGATAACTTATAGATAAATATAGTGTCAATTACTGCACATTATATCTCGTAATTTAATGGGAAACCATTCCGAAGCTGGAGCTATTTAGCTCAAGATAAAGCATGGAAAATCCATAGCTTTAAATTAAAATGTCCAATGACAAGATAGAGAAAGTATTGGGAAGGAATCTACTGTACTTATTTTAAGATGCATATATCTATATATATTTAATTTGACTAATGAAAACACTGTTAGGCAATAGATAAAGTTATGATGCATTTATTTTCCTTATCTCCATCACTGATTCAGAGAATGCTCCTCACAAAATGTCCAAGAGGCAGTTACACAGTTATACAGAACCTGGGGAGGAAGGAAACTGAGGCCCTTAGACAATTCTGTCAGCTGGTGGACGACTATGAGTCAAAGCTTGGAAAGCCCAATACCCAGGCCACTCAGGCAAGGAAGAAGAAGCCATGTTTCAGCTTGGTGATTGCTTCTTCTTGAAAAGAATCACTCTTTTTAAATCAATTGAAATCAGAGTTTCATTCCTAGGTTAACCAAAGTCTGAAAATAACGGAAAGAAGGAAATAAAAAAGAATCCCTTTATTACTCCCACAGAAGGGTGTTCTATGATTTCCTTCCCTGGAAATCTTTAAACTCAGGGCAGACAACAAACTCTCCAGGATGGTGTGACTGGGCGCCTGCTTGGAGGAAGGGAAATGGTTGGGAAATTTGGGGATTCCTGTAGCTCTCTGATTTTAGGACATTCTCTGTCTTCCCAAAGGTGTGTGTTATTGAATGAGAATAAAAAGCATGAAGAAGAGTTCTCAAGGGGCAGGAAACTCTGGTCACGTGTGCTCCCAAAAAGAAGCAGGAAAGAAATTTTTTAAATGAATACATAAAAAAATCTGTTCTGCAAATCCATATTAAATCCTTACTTATAGACGCTAGTAGATGTTAGGGCATGAGGCTGGGGAAAAATAAAGATGCTTAGAAATGGTCCCGTCCTACCAAAAAAGGTGTTATTAAAACATAATAATTTAATCTAATGCCCTTTTGGCATCTCTTTTGCTGCCTTCTCTAAATTTAGAATGCCCTAGAATAAACATGTTTCTGTGCTCGTTACACTAAAGTTTAGCTTCAGATCTCCAGGTCTCACTGGCCCAGGAGCACAATGAAGCTGTTGTTAATGGCAAAGACACAGTCACCTCCTGCCCTTCCAAAAACTCCCATTCCTTTAAATCCCTTCTATCTGCTTAAGGGGACCTTAGGGGGTCTTCTCTGCCCCCCATGTAGAGCATGAAGCTCTCCAAATCTGCCCTATGGAAGGTATTATTCTCTCTTACACTCCTGATACAGTGTTCCCTGATCACTGTGTTGGCTGCCTTCAGATCTAAGTTTCTTTTCTCGGGGCTTTTAACATTTTTATTTCTTTGACCTCAACTTTATTAAAGACTCTGATTCTAGATAGAGGGCTATGAGCTCCGTTGCCAGATTTAGCAAATAAAGATACAGGATGCCCCAGTTCAATTTCAATTTCAGATAAACAAGAAATAATTTTTTAGTGAATTATGTCCCATGCAATATTTGAGGTATAAACTAAAAACATTATTCATTGTTTATCTGAAATTGAAATTGAACTGGGTATCCTGTATTTTATCTGACAATCCTAGCCCCGCCCCCTAGCTGCACTCAAAATAGCCTTTGTTTTTCAGTGTTTTTTTTTTTTTTGGTACCCAGTGAACATTCTCAACCTTCCTTTCTGGGAGAGTGCATTCCCATCGGGTCTAGTGGTAATTGTTAAGGCAAGGTCTTTACTCTCATATTGCTTGTAGGGTCTTTGTCCTTGATAAACAGCTTTCACCATAAGTATACCAGTCATCTTTCATGGAAGCAGAATTCCAAACATCTTATTCCCGCTGCTGCTTCAGATATCTTCACCCGTGCTTTAATTCAATGAAACTAATGCTTTTAGTCCGAGATCATTGCTATATAAATAAATGTAAATTCTAAATAAAGTAGTAATCTTTTTATCTAAAAGTAATAACATCAGAAGACAAAATTCATTATCTTAAAATCGTAACTGGGGGTTCTTACCTAATTCATACCTTAAGATTTTTTTTATAATTATCCCTCTAATCGTAATAGTGGTTTAACAATATAATGAATATAGGATTCCCCCAAATTGTACCTAATGCATGACTCTGTATTAGGAAAGTAGCATAGGGGTAATATACAATTGTATGAAATTTTTCTATTGGCTAAATTACTTTCACAATTGAAAGAAGGTAAATCCTTATTCTGTTAGAGTTTACATATTTGATTAATCTGCACACTGGTTCTTTTTCATGTAGTGAAGTATGACATATCTTAGAGTGGGAAGTTTTGGGATTAAGATGATAGACTGAGCACGTGCACCTCATTTTACTCTCTCTAAACATCTTTAGCAATAAAGTTAAGGGATTTTTGAAATCACTTAAACCCATAAGAATGAGAAAAACAGGAGAGACAGCAATAACAACGAACTACAGGGAGCTAGAAAATAGAAAGACAAGTGGTAACTGACTCAGCAGAGCCCAGAAAGCTGAGTCTTAAACTGACAGTAGAGAAAACTGAGGACCAGACTAATCTGTACTCAAATTAGAATTCTCAGAAGACTCGTTCAGTTCGGTATCTAGACATGATGAAAGGAGAGGCTTAAATAAGAAAGACTGGGTAAAAGAGCAGTAGATGCCTGGAATCCCCACACCAAGCCACTGAGAAACTGCCTGTCCTATCTCAGCATGTTTGCAAGTTGATTCTATGGAGACAACGAAGCTGTCTGCACTTGAGACTTTAGGGCGGCACGTCCTACCAAAAATAAACAAATTGACTCTACGTATATTGAATAAAATGCCGAGGACCCCCGAGCCCAACCCTTTTGCTCCACTCAGCTTCCATGACACTAGCAGCCTCTCATGTATGAGAGCCCAAGAAAGAGACCTAAAGATCTGAAATCAGGAGGTTTCCCCAAAGCAGCCCACACTGATCACACTGTTCTTAACCCCAAAGTCAACAAGCCCCATGTGCTCAGACATTCCAGGTACCTTTCTAACCCCCACCTGGTGACAGAGAGCAGACCACCACAGATGACCAAACGTTTCTGAAAAGCCTCTACACAAAAGTCAGAGGACAAAATATACCCACTGAAGAAAAAATAAAAGAAGAGCAATTTGGAACAAACAAATTATTTTAGGGCAAAAAGTAAAACTCTGTCATTAACTATAGAAATATAAATCTAGTAGGTAGTATCAGAAAGCAGATCAGTGGTTGCCTAAGACCGGGGCGGGGGCAGAAATTGACTGGAATAAAGCACAAGGGAACTTTTGGAGGATGATGGAAATGTTCTACGTTTTGATTATGGTAGTGGGTACACAGGTTTATATATCTGTGAAAACTCATTTAGCAGTACACTTAAAGTGGGTGCACTTATTGTATTGTGAATGAAAAGTGTTACTTGCCATATCGGTAAACAAAGGATGTTGCAGCCATCAAGCCACTACAGCTGCCCCCCTACGGTGAGCCCTGAGGGGGACTCAGGATGGAAAAGAATAGGACACTGGCCCTAGATGGCTAAGGTGCATATCAAAGGGATGATTTCAGTGAGCCCAGACGCTTGCATCTTCCCACACATAGAAAAGCACTAAAGTCATTAACTTGAGATGCCTGGTTTTCTTTAATTAAACAGTGATCTTTTGATGTTCATGCTCCCTGGTCTTTGTCGCAAAAACCCCGAGGTATCCTGACCTCTTTGGAGCCATCCCTCTGAGCTGAGAGGCTGCCTCCTGGGCTTGAAGTCCTCAGAAAGACGGCCAAATAAAACAGAATTCTCAGCTTTTAGGTTGTGCTTTTTTTTTTTTCAGTCAACAGTATGTAAATGATATTCGACAGTATGTAGTACAGTTGATTTTTTAAATCCCTGTTATTAATAACTAACATCCTAAAAAAGATGAGAAGTTATTGCATCCATGAAACAAGAACAAGATGCTATATAGAGGTGGAGGAGGGGCATTCAGGGGGAAAAAAAAGAACTTTTTGATGTTAAAAAGTCAAAATGAAAAAAGAAAGTTGAAATCTCCCAGAAAGTAGAGCAAGAAATAATGAAATAGAAAATAGGAGGGGAAAAAATAAGACAATTAAAAGACCTAGGAATTCCAATACACAAATAGTAGGAATTCCAGAAAGAGTGAATGCAGAAAACAGTGAGGAGAAAATAATCAATAATTTATGAAGACATTCTAGGCCTGAAAGACATGAGTAGACAGTGTCAACTGAAAAAAATGTACAACCTAAAAGTTGAGAGTTATGTTTTATTCAGTGGACAAATCTGAGGACTTAAGCCTGGGACACAGCACACAGATAATTCTGAGAGATTGCTCCGAAGGGGCAAAGGGGGAGATAGGATATATATGAGTTCTGCAACAAAAGACCAGGTACTCAGAATATCAAAGGTTTACTGCTAATAAAAGAAGACCAGATATCTCAAGTTAAGGAATTTAGAGCTTCTCTATGTGTGGGAAGATGCAAGATTCTGGGCTCTCTGAAATCATTCCTTTGATATGCACCTCAGCTATCTGGGGCCAGCATCCTATGTTTTCTTATCCTGGGTTCCCTCAGGGCTCACCATCCGGGTGGCTGTAATATGATGGCTTGATGGCTGCAACATCCTTTGTTTACCGATATGGCAAGCAATATTTTAGTTCACAGCAGTTTGGAAAAGTCCATCAAGTTCTCAACACAATAAAATGTGAAAAGTTTGAATAAAAATTGACCTACACCAAAGACCATTATTGTGAAATTTCAGAATGCTAGAGGAAAGAAAGAAGGGTCTACAAGTTGCTAGAGGAAAAGAAATACCTTACAAAAAACAAAGGATCTGGGATAAAATGACTTTGAACTTCTCAACAATATTGGAAGCAAGACAACAATGGAACAATACCTACAGAATTTTGTGGGAACCTTATTTTCAACCTAGAATCTATACCCAGCTCAGCAATCAATCAGCATGAGGGTAAACCATTTTCAAAGAAGCAAGAAATTTTGAAATTTGAAATTTCTTTGAAATTTTCAAAGAAGCAAGATCTGATTAAAAACTCCCATCAACCATCTCCCAAGAAATGATAGGATATGCCCCACTAAGAAGAGAGAAACCAAGAGAAAAGAATACAAGGGATACAGAAAACAGGATATCAAAATAGGAATAATGGAAAAATAATCACCAGGAGCATGTGTTGCAGGAAGGGGGACCCTTTCCAGGGCCCAAGAGTGGGCTCTTGTCTAACCCTTGGAAATGAACTGTCCAAAGAGACACATGTACTGACAAAGCAAGAGACTTTATTGGGAAGGGGCACCCGGGTGGAGAGCAGGAGGGTAAGGGAACCCAGGAGGACTGCTCTGCCACGTGGCTCGTGGTCTCGGGTTTTATGGTGATGGGATTAGTTTCTGGGTTGTCTCTGGCCAATCATTCTGACTCAGGGTCCTTCCTGGTGGTGCTCAGCCAAGATGGATTCCAGCGAGGAGGATTCTGGGAGGTTGGTAGGACATATGGACTGGCATCTCCTTTTGACCTTTGCTGAATTCTTCTGGTTGGTGGTGGCTTGTTAGTTCCGTGTTCCTTACCAGGACCTCCTGCTGTAAAATAACTCATGCAAATGGTTACTGTGGCGGCTGGCCAGGGGGTGCGGTTTCAGTCAGTGTTTCCCCTGACACATGGGGAAGAGATATTCTAGGATTCCAGGTGTGTACCAGATACGGAGGGCCAGACAGGGTACGTGTGAGAGCGGTGCAAGCCACTACCCTCACAAAGTACTCTATTCTAGACCTAAGGACAGAATGCCCCGGCGCCTGGCTAAGATTCTTGCGTATATTGGGCTTCCCTTGACCATGTCCTAATGAAGTTTCTGCTCTTCCCTGTTTGCCTTGCTGCCCTACTTGTGGACATTCACATCACTGAAAAAACAAAAAGTGAAAAGGATAGTGAAAAGAGATAGGCTCTGGTGAGCTCAGAAACATAAAATACTGAGCAGCTTGTTTTCTTTGACGGGAGTCTTGCCTGATATCTGAACCTGGTCTGCACTTCAGCGCTGCCAGGTGTCCCCACTATGGTGAACCCTGTGTTTCCTGGAACTCACATGTGACTTTGCCCACTGACTTCCTCAGAAGAGGTTCTAGTAAATTGTCAAAAATTGAAACCAGACTCACAGACTCAGGACAGTTTATCTGTTTCTGGAAGCTTCTTCCTGACAGGGGCAATATTACTTTTTCCTTACACAGCTAGATTTGAGCTTGTTGCTCACTTTTTCAAAAACAAATAGTTATCATTTAGGGATATATATGTAAGTGGAAGAATTTTAAAGAAAAGCAGAGGAATGAGTAACACAAAAGTCCCCTTTCAAAGTTTTATATATTATTTAAATTGTACATATATACGTTTTCATATACATGATACACTTCACGTTTTACAACATATTCTATAACAAATGTATTATGCTTTGAGAACTGAGATTAAAATATTCACCTCTGGCTCTCATCTTTCCAGATACCCTGTGGGCTTCTATAGATTTGAAAGCCTTGACTAGCAGGATATCTACAAATCAGGTTTCAGACATTTTATCCTTCAGTACGCTGACTGGCAACATTTCAAAGCTGCTAAAGATTTATAACTTGATTTCAGATGATAAATATTCAAGAATACCTTTCCTTCTTTTCCGTCAGGTATTTTGCGACTATAAACAACGTAGTAATTTAATTTTAATTGATCAATATACTTTACGTTTCAGATGATAAAACCGGTTTGTAGTTTCCAATGACATTTTTTCCCAGAAATTCTTTATGGACTGGTACGACCTAGAAATGTCTCAAGCACTCTCCCTAGGCAGTGGGAACTGGAGAGAAGACACTGCAGAGGCTATGGGAGACCTTGATTAGAGACGGATGACATGTGAAGTAGGAGAGACACATGAGACATTATTAGATGATTAGGTTGAATATTGAAGGCCTGGAGAATGGTGAGAAAATGGAGTTCCACATCTCTGTTGAAAAAAAATCAGGATTTATTGGTCTGGTTGCTGGACTCATTCAAGTCCCATACTTGTTCAATTTAGAAAATATTTCTCAGAGGATTTCAAGACTATTCCAGGGCTAAAAGGACTATAAATATCGCACAAATTTCTATTTCGATTAAAATGCTTTACCACGCTGCCAAAAGAAGTAAGCCCTCACCGAGAGAAAGTATGTGATCGTGCTCTATCTCTATTTCCTAATCTGGAGGATGGAGAGCCCAAGGCAGTGTAATACGAGATTAATCTACTCTAATGTAGACGTTCATTGTGGACTCCTTGCCTAAGAAGACATTGTTAAGAAGATATTAAATAATAAAGTTATTTGAAAGCTCATTTCCAGTCTTTCATAGAATTCCTATAACTGCAGCTCATCAGGAAGATGACAAGAATTTAAGTCTAAATGAATGCTAAAATCTAATATGCCTCAGATTTCTAATAGAGTGTAGGCTCTTACTCAATGCCGACTTGTATGCAAGAGGACAAGAGCTTAAGCATTCTCCTTGCACCCGCATTAGAAAAATACTTCTCCAGTTAGCCTTGGACCAAAGACTTATTTTGAATAAAGGATAAAAACAAAAAGCAAAGTAGAACTCTTGAGCTACTTTTCTGCCACAATACCTACTGACGTTGAGCAGACTAAAATGAACTACAGCTAATTTTCAAGCGAGGGAGGAGTGCTTTTATGCGTCTCTACACAATTTGGTTTCATGATTCTCTTTGTGAGTTCCTCCCAAATTTTAAGTTGCCATTGTATCAGAACCTCTAGAGTCAAAAAAGGCTGTCTGAACGATTACATGAAGGTGGCCTACAATTTTCTCACAATATTGTCAAGGGCATTTTCTGGACCCAAATTTAAAATTCAACTTCTGGTTGAATATATTGCTTGTTACAACATTTATTCCATAGTCCTTTATTGAGTTCTTTTTTCCCTCTATAATAAGCTATGCTCATTTTAAAAACTTAGATATTATCTTTGGTTGCTATTCTAATGTTGGGGACTCTATTAGTAATAGCAGCTTATACCTTTAGAAGTGTTTATTTAGGGTATTCAAAAAGATACAAAAAGTTAATACAATGAACACCAGTGTACCTGCCACCTGGTTTAAATAAAAAGCATAGTCAGTAGAATGTGTTTGTGCCCTTTTTGGATTATATCTTCTTTCCTTTCCTCACCAAAGATGATCACACTCCAGGATTGTTTTCTGTCATTCCCATAGATTTATTTATACTTTACTACATAAAAATGTATTCATAAACACTATAATATAGTTTCACAAGGTACACATCCATGTAGGTACTGTATGTACTCTTCTGTAACTTGCTTTTCACACAGTGTTATGTTTTTGAGATTCATGAGTGTTAATATGTGTAGCTATAGTTTCAGTCTTATATGAATAGTCCACAATTTACTTATTCATGCTTCTGCTTATGGACATTTAGGTAATTTCTAACTTTTTTCTAGCACAAACAGTGCCATATGAACATTCTTGTACATATTTCCTCATGCACATGTAAGAGAATAGAGCATATGTCTAAAACCGGTCACAGGTATTTGCATCTTTACTGTTAGAAATTGACAAAGTGTTCTTTGCAGTGGTTGTAACAATTTATATTCCCTAGATTGTGAATTAACAGTTCTCTTAACATCCTTGACAATGTTTTTGCTGTAAGACTTTGTAAACTTCATCAACTTGATACATTAGCGATGCTAACTCATGGTGCACATGAGATTTTTTAAAATGCTGTCTGAAGATAATTGAAGCATAGTAAGATTTAAAGGATTTTTTTAAGTAAATAAAAATAGAACGTGAATTATAAACTCTTGCGTTTTGTTCCCCTGCTCACCACATTGTGAAGGAGCAGGGAGTATGGAGAAAATAAATTCCGAAACTTAAAAAAAAAAAATGCCATCTGTGTTGTGTGAGGGTCTTCAAGTGATGATAATTTTGGCACATTTGTAATTCACCACACGTTTTCTCTGACCACGAGTTATCAATATTTCTTTAACACAGCTAAAGATTGATCCCAGAGGACCCCAAAAGTATGAGATAACATTTCTGTCATCTTTACAATTTTATCTCCATCCTTCAGTCCCAATCCTCAAGCCTTGGGAGGAGAGGTAAGAGGGTGTTGTATGGTCACCCTAGAGCACTCAGGATGATGTCCCACCATAGGCAGCATGTAGCAGGGATAGTTTGGATGCTGTTATTGCTTCGTCTCCACCTACACTGGGCAAATCATCTGCCCATTCCTAGTAAGAGGTAGAAGGATGTAGACATATGCTAGCACATTAAGTCAGATCTTGTGTTTGAGAGACTGAGAGACTAGATAAAAATAGTTTTGAGAATTGCAGCAACTATGGCAACTTTAAATATGAGTACAGTTTTTTTTTTTAAATGGGATTAGGTATGTAGAAATACCACCTAGTTATTCTGAATGAATGATATTCATTCGATAAGTATTTTAGAGTCAAATCTGTATAAGCTACTGGTGGTACTCCCAACCTAGTGGGAGAGAGACATATACACATATACAAACAAATAATTATAATGCCACAAATCTTTACAAAGGAGATAAAATGTTTTAAAAAAAATCCCAGATAGACAAGGAAATGGAGAAGAAAAACACTGCCTTATTCATAAAATGATTTCAGTCCATGCTCAAGGGAAAGATGAAGCAAAGTCAAGAAAAAATAAAAGCCAAGGTTGTCCATCAAGTCTAATATTTTGTGACTAACTAGATGCCTGAGTTTAAATCCCAGCCCCACCATTTACGAGATGTGTGATCTTAGACAAGTTAGGTAAACTCTCTAAGCCTCAGTTTCCTAATAAAATAGAAAAAAAGATAACTGTATATACCTCTTAGAGTTACTGTTGTGAATAAATATATGAAGATATGGAAAATGTTGAAAGAACGCACTGCCACTCTGTTGACACTCAATAAGTATTAGTTACTCTAGGGTCATTCAGTAGTGTGTATAGAGCGAAGTAAAATTTTCTTCATGCCCAACATAAGGACTTAACCCTGTATTTTCTAATTTCATCTGAATAACCTAGAGACAAATATCACCTGCAAAATCATGGATTCAGTCACTTTGAGACTCCATGATTTTCTGTATCTATTGAGGATTTTGACTTCAGCTGCATATTTGAATCAGATCTCAAGCCACATTAACTTTTAATTTTGTTCCTTTTGTAGGATGTCAGAACATTTGTCCACTGTGCATCACAGATGCTTTCATCTCTGCTCCACTTTCGGAGTCTTTTATATCTCATTCTGCCTCTGGAAATGGCATTTTCTCTCTTTCCCTTTCGATATCATTGTTGAAGCTTTGTGTCTAACTGTACTCAAAACTTAATATCTTCACACTGGCTTCTTTGGTTTTGAATGCCATTATTGGGAGGATGAAGGAGATAAATATAGAACCTCTATTTCCTTTTCATGTGGAAGTCTTGAGAGCCTCAACCTTGTGGCAGTTGCTAGCAGCAGGCTTTTTGTAAAGCATTCTCTGTGCTTTTATCAAACCCAGACCACACTGGCATGTGAGTGAAACAGTCACTGGCAGGGCTCCTAGACAATCTTTCCACAATCCTCCCTACTCTCTCCCCTTCCTGGGCACACCATTACCCTATTGGAGTGGGATACAGGGTAGGGGAAGAGAGCAGAAGAATAATCTATCTGTGGAATAAGAAGGGAAAGGCTAGGGAAGGAATGTGAGGGAAAAGGAGGAAGGAGGGAGAGTGGAGCAAGAAATCAACGTGTGTGTAGGATTCATCATATCCTGGGGACTGTGCTACATGCTTTAAACACATGATCTCCTTTCATTCTCTGTGGGTATGCATGTGAGCTGTAGTGTGAGAACCTCCTTAGCAAGTACTTCGTGGGCTCCCTTTGGAAAGTAGATGGGAGAATTCCCTGATGGTCCAGTGGTTAGGACTCCGCGCTTTCACTGCCGAGGGTGCAGGTTCAGTCCCTGGTCGGGAAACTGAGATCCTACAAGTTGGGAGTTGTGGCCAAAAAAAAAAAGAAAGTAAATGTAAGATGGGAGAGATGTAATATTATTTCCCAGTTGTTGGCAGGAGTAGTTAATGAAATTCTTGGATCCTGAAGTAATTGTTTTTAAATAATAGTAGTAGTAGTAGTAGTAGTAGTAGTAGTAGTAGTAGTAATAGATATTTATTCTCACTTCAGATTTAACCGCAAGTAAAAGAGAGACTGAGAATTACCTACACTCATTAATTCATTGTCAGTCTTTGAAAGAATTCGGCGAGTGCCCACAATGTATAAAGAATTGTGCTTGGCACTGCTGTAGGTACACACATTTACAAATGCACAAGTGCCAGAATCCATTTTACTAGACCTAAAATCTGTAGTTCTGAAAATAAAGTTAATTATGTAGTCTGGGAAGTGCAGCATTGAAGAAATGAAATTTGGTCAGGGTGTTGATGGTGGCACATAGGTAGGCAGAGAGGAGAGAAGAAAATCACTCCAGGTAGACAGAGAAAAAATCCAATACCAAAGTCAGTGGAGATGCTTTGGAGAGGCTAGTTTGGAATCAACTGGGAAGGATGGCTCTGCATTATAGTCTATGTTTAAAAATATACCAAGTCCCACACATAGCAAGCCCATTATTATTCTCTAAACATGACTGTATGATAGAGAACCCAGTGTACGTAAATTTTTATTTGCTGTTTATAGAAGGAGCACCCTGAAACAAAGACTAGTGAGTCATGGGTTAAGTTGTGAGCTTCCTGTGAGTAAGAGTGATTATCAGTGATAAAGAGTATGACTATTGAAAGACAGTGGTAGAGGTGTTCATTCTGCTGCTGTCTGATGGCTCTACAATGAAGAGTGTATGTACCTACTCCCTGAAGGTTTCTGAGTCTCTCTTTCACTCTGTCTCAATTTCCTATAACCCAATACTGATCCTTAAAAGAGCAAAGAAAATCTATGCCTATGGCTGAAAGGCATTCTTATGCTGCTCATTAATATTCCGTTGGGAGAAATATTCAGAGAATTTTCTAAAATATAATTGTGCTCCAAGGGAACTCAATTATATTTTTGAGAAGTTCTTATGGAGATTACTTCCCATATTAAATATAGCATTTAACACTTGATCAGAACTAAGGGTAATATCTTGCCTCACAAGCACAAAAGCCAAGACACAAGGACAGTTACGAATATGCTACTTGATATTTGTTGGCAAGTAGAGGTTTGTGTGCAGCCTGGATGCAAGCCAGTGAGAAACTCCAGGTTGGCTTGGTACAGGGGGACAAAAGAACAGTGGATTTTGCATCAGAAGACGGTGAGCTCTAGTTCCAACTCTGCCACTGTCCTGTCCTTAGGCTTCTTACCATGTCTATTTCCTACTTTGGACAATGGGAGAATGATACTTTCCTCACAGTGCAGCTGTGAGGCTTGTAAGCCACATGTGTGAAAATGCTGTGGAAACTATTAAGTGCTAGACAATTGAAGTTTAACATTATTGTGATTAAAAAGGACTCAAGTGAACTGTACTCAGATTAGCACTTAAGGCAACCCTCACAACTATAGAATTTCTAGCATCTTTAGCCTCTGTCTGATGGACACACTGCTGAGGTCTGAGTATTCGAAACAGCAGGGTTGAAAACTGTTAATGGATTTTGCTACTTTGTAGAGTTTAAAAACTATGCTTGTTAGAGGACACAGTTTATTGATAACTACATTATACCATTATTAATTGATTTGTGAAACATATAGTAGTGATTAGTATGAATTATTTTCAGTCTGAGAGATAATATGCTCATACGCACATGGTTTAGACCCTGGGACAATTCAAGGAGAAAGTGTCCTCAATATGTGAGTTGTCACCAGCCCTCAATGCTTTTAAGCATCATGAAAAAGTGATGATACCAAAAGGCAGAAACATGTAAGAATATACATTTATTGGTCACGTGGAAGCTAGTTTCCTAGTAATTGAATTAATTACCATGTATAATTGAGTTAAATATGTTAATGGATTTGGATCATATTCTCCTTCAGTTTTCTCATATCTTAGTGGAAGTAGGAAAATGAATAGTAAGAAGGATTGTTTGAAAAAACAAAACAATAAAATAGGTATGTTCCCTCTATGTCCACTTTCCGGAGAGTTTTCTTTTTTTTTAGCGTGGATATTGAATTTTGTCAAAAGCTTTTTCTGCATCTATTGAGATGATCATATAATTTTTATTCTTCAATTTGTTAATGTGGTGTATCACATTGATTGATTTGCAAATATTGAAAAATCCTTGCATCCCTGGGATAAATCCCACTTGATCATGGTGTATGATCCTTTTAATGTACTGTTGGATTCAGTTTGCTAATATTTTGTTGAGGATTTTTGTTTCTATGTTCATCAGTGACATTGGCCTGTAATTTTCTTTTTTGTGTGATATTTGTGTCTGGTTTTGTATTAGGGAGATGCTGGCCTCATAGAATGAGTTCAGAAGCACTCCTTCCTCTGCAATTTTTTGGAATAGTTTAAGAAGTATAGGTGTTAACTCTTCTCTAAATGTTTGAAAGAATTCACCTGTGAAGCCATCTGGTCCTAGACTTTTGTTTGTTGGGAGTTTTAAAATTACTGATTCAATTTCATTACTGGTAATTTGTCTGTTCATATTTTCTATTTCTTCCTGGTTCAGTCTTGGGAGATTGTATATTTCTAATGCATGGAGGGGACATACTTCAACATAGTAAAGGCCATATATGACAAACGCACAGCTAACATCATAATTAACAGTGAAAAACTGAATACTTTTCCTCTAAGATCAGGAACAAGACAAGGTGCCCACTTTCACCACTTTTATTCAACATAGTATTGTATGTCCTAGCCACAGCAATCATACAAGAAAAAAGAAATAAAAGGAATCCAAATTGGAAAGGAAGTATTAAAACTGCCACTGTCTGCAGATGACATGATACTATACATAGAAAATCCTAAAGATGCCACCGGAAGACTACTAGAGCTCATCAATGAGTTCATTAAAGCTGCAGGATATAAAATTAATGTACAGAAATCTGTTGCATTTCTATACACTAACAGCAAACTATTGAAAAGAGAAATTAAGGAAACAATTCCATTTATCATCACATCAAAAATAATAAAAGACTTAGGAATAAACCTACTTAAGGAGGTAAAAGACCTATACTTGGAAAACTAGAAGACACTGATGAAAGAAATTGAAGATGACACAAACAGATGAAAAGGTATACTGTGTTCTTGGATTGGAAGAATTAATATTGTTAAACTGATCATGCTACCCAAGACAATCTACAGATTCAATGTGATTCCTATCAAGATACCAATGGCATTTTTCACAGAACTAGAACAGAAAAAATGTTTAATTTATATGGAAACACAGAAGACCCCAAATAGCCAAAGCAATCTTGAGAAAGACAAACAAAGCTGGAGAAATCACACTCCCTGACTTCAGACTGTACTGTAAAGCTACAGTAATCTAACCAGTATGGTACTGGCACAAAAACAGACATGTAAATCAATGGGACCAAATAGAGAGCCCAAAAATAAACCCACACACCTATGGTCAATTAATCTACTACAAAGGAGACAAGAATATACAATGGAGAAAAGACAGTCTCTTTAATAAATGGTGCTGGGAAAACTGGATAACTACATGTAAAAGAATGAAATTAGAACATTCTTTAACACCATATACAGAAATAAACTCAAAATGAATTAAAGACCTAAATGTAAAAATGGAAACCATAAAACTCCTAGAGGAAAACATAGGCAGAACACTCTTTGACATAAATCATGGCAATATTTTTTTGGATCTCTCTCCTAAAGCAAAAGAAATAAAAGCAAAACAAGAAAAAAAAAAAGGGACCTAATTAAACTTAAAAGCTTTTGCACAACAAAGGAAACCATTGACAAAAAGAAAACACAACCTACTGAATGGTAGAAAATACTTGCAGATGTTATGGCTTATAAGGGGTCAATATCCAACATATATAAACAGCTAATAAAACTCAACATAAAAAAAACCCCCAAACAACCCAATTAAAACATGGACGAAAACCTGAGTAGATATTTTTCCAAAGAGGAAATGCAGATGGCCAACGGGCACATGAACAGATGCGCAACATCACTAATCATCAGGGAAATGCAAATCAAAACCACAATAAGATATCACCTCACATCTGTCACAATGGCTATCATCAAAAAGAACATAAATAACAAACATTTGTGAGGATATGGAGAACAGGGAACCCTCCTACACTGTTGATGGGAATGTAAATTGGTGCAGCTATTGTGGAAAACAGTTTGGGGATTTCTCAAAAAGTAAAAATAGAACTACCATATGACCCAGCAATTCCACTCCTGGGTACACATCCAAAAAAACAAAAACACTAATTCAAAAAGATACATGCACACCAATGTTCATAGCAGCATTATTTATAATTACCAAAATGTGGAAGCAACCTAAGTGTCCATCAGGGATGAATGGATAAAGAAGATGTATATATATAATGGAATACTACTCAGCCATAACAAAGAATCGTATTTTGCCATTTGCAGCAACATGGATGGACTTGAAAAGTATTATGCTAAGTGAAATAAGTCAGACAGAGAAAGACAGATACTATATGATATCACTTATGTGTGGAATCTAAAAAATACAACAAACCAGTGAATATAACAAAAAAGAAGCAGAGTCACAGATGTAGAGAACAAACTAGTAGTTACCAGCGGGGAGAGGGAAGTGGGGAGGGGCAATAAGGGCTAGGGAACTAAGAAGTACAAGCTATTATGTATAAATAAGCTACAAGGATGTATTGTACAACACAGGGAATATAGCCAATATTTTATAATAACTATAAATGGAGTATAACCTTTAAAAATTGTGAATCACTATATTGTACACCTGTAACTTATATAATATTGTACATCAACTATAAAATAATTAAATAAACATAAAAATAATTAATTAAAAAATAAATAAAATTAACTACCTCTTTATTTCTGGACTATCAGTTACTACTCTCAGGGAAAAAAAAACAATAAAATAGTACTTGGCTGTGGGGTTTTCTTGGCTGTTGCTGTTTGTGCATGAGAGTACATTGACAAACTCACATGCAATAGACCTTGAGCAGCCTTCTGAAGAATCCACAGCTCCTTCTGGGTTCATATTGTGTTAAATTTTAAATAAAATACAGCTATTTCAATAAGAAATGATTGTGTACTAGTCCTCTTAACGAAGGCTGATAGAACCTTCTACAGAAGCAAGAAGCACATTGTAAAATTTGCTATATATAGATATTTTTATTATGCATTAAATTATATAGCATTGAGACCGTGCTTTATAATTAGGTGTAAATCAAATGCTAAAGAAGGACACATACCACTCCAACAAGATTCAATTAATCCTGAATCTGCTGATAATAGTCTCATTTATTAAGAACATATTCCCACTGCATTAAATAAATGCATTGTTAAAGGCTGTCTCCCCCGATAGATCAAAAATCATTTATCAAGTTTGATGCATATCTAAGTAAATGAAGGCTAATGCACTTGGGATCACTGTTGGGTGTCCTACTCTTTCTCAGCCTTTTGTGGGTGATGCGTCCCTTTGTGTGCCATCTGAATGTGCTTTACTTTTTCTTATTCCTCAGTGTGGCCTGGATACTTACTGTCAGTGTAGCCCAAATACTCTCTCCTGAAGTCCTGGCACAGCAGCAGCCTGTAAGCAGTTTCTGTCTGAGGGTGATCCGGCAGAGAGAACAGGGACCGAGAAGGCCTTATTAACCTTCATGTTTGGCGGTGTCTCTGCCTGCTTGTGAAGCCCATATATGCTATACCTTAGGACTATTACTTAATTCTCTAGTTACTAACACTGGAGTTTAGAGATGTCTATATGTTTTAGGAGGTGTTTTATTCTTTCTCTCACTGATGCACATTATTAGTTATCAACTTAACACATGAAAAGTGTAGAATTGCATCACTGAACTGCAGAAACCTGGAGGCCTTTCAGTGCTTTCCGCCCCCCTACTCTCTGGAGGTGGAAAACGGGATCAGTGTTTTAGAGTTTGTGAGGGTCCTTCGTTGGAGACTTCTGTCTGTACTAGAATCTCCACATTCTCATGAATGAATTCTCATTCTTGCTTCACCTGTGCTGTAGCTGCAAAAGGTCCAGATATTCCTATGAAAAGTCCTTTCTAACTTTCAAACAGTGGAAACTGACTCGACAGAGGAGTCGTGCCCTGGATCAGGGGTGGCTCTAAAAGCATTTAAGTCCCTTGCCATCTTTGCTCCTATACGCTCTTATCTGGCTGAGACTACTCTGCTGTATTAGCACCCTAAGACAGAAAGCACCGACTAAGGCAAGAGCTTTTACAGGCACGTCATTTATTTTGAGAGTAAAGCCAGGGAATGCAGTGGGATGGGGGCAGATAAGGAGACTGCAACAGGGAAGGAGAAAAAAGCCATCCGAGAGTGATTTGTGAGTTGACTGTGTTGTGGGCTTGAGACTGCTAGAATCATGTGGGGAGCCGTGCAGAAAGTCTCGGAATTATCCATCCAGAGGGTGAGGCTACAAGGCATGAGTGCTGGGCACATGCTGCTAGGTATCCCACGGAGCCCTTTATTCACAAGGTCCCCCTAAATACCTTGAGAAAAACTGATGACCCTCAGTGTCCTGTCTTAGAGCAACACTCCTGATTTCCTACATGTCAAGTAAAAAGGAAGAACTTTCCTTGGCAGTTTGTTGCACACGGATTAGACTATATCACATCTCCATTGCTATTAAGGTTGCTGTTATTAGAATGAATTGAATTCTGGAATATATCTAAGTTATTTAATTCCATCCTTTTGTTTTTCAAGTGAGAAAACAAGGGCCCAGAAAGGTAAGATGAATATCCAAAATCACACAGCATTTCAGAGAAAGACCCTATTTTTACCCTAAAAGTTTACTTGACTCCCTGTGTAAGCCCTCTCCACCGCACCTAGCCACCTTGCAAAATGCAAAAACGCAAAAAATCTAAACACAGCTTCTATTTCAGCCGCACGAGATTCTTGAATTCCAGGACTATTAGAGATGAGGTAGTCAGCCGCGATATATAAGTGATAGCGTTTGCAGGAAGTCTCATTTTGGTAAGCGTTACTATTCACCAATATCTGTTATCCTCAACTTCCAGATACATGGACAGTTTCAATCCTCTGCATGGCCATGTGACCAGTTCTAGCCGATAAAATATGAATGGAAGTGATGTCTATAACTTCTGGGTCAAAACATCTCTGTACTTGAATCTCCAGCCACCTGTTTCCCTAAAATATTGTTGGAGGAGGTCATGTGTTTGAAATGACACCATTTTTAGATAGTGAAACCTCCATCAGCTGGACTTCTTGGGACAAAAATATGGACAGAGTTCTTCTGCCAACCTATACTGGGCTTGTAGTATGAGCAAGATACCAACCTTTGTTGTGTTAAACCAGTGAGATTTGGGGGTTATTCATCATCATAGCGTAATCTAGCCCCTTCTATTTAATACATTATGGGTGCAAGGTAATTATTCCGTACCTCTTGAATCACCCTCATCTTTGATTGTTGATCCTGTTCATATCAAATATGGATTTTCTTTAATGTTATGGTAGATAAATCTCCATAAGAGTTAATTTTCCTAGCAACTGACTCATTTTTATTAACAATGATTTTTGATTAACAATTATTTTTCTTAACAATGATTTGCCCCTCTGTGGCAGCTGTGAGAATATACCTCACATTCCTCCAACTACAGGGAGTGTAATTGACCAAGGGACCCAGCTCGCCTGCTCTAAAATCCATCATTATGTTCAGAGACCAGCAGACTGCTCCAACCTCTGACTAACTATGGTAAGGATTCTAGAGCAGGCATGTTCTTGGAAGACCTGGACTCCTCTGACAGCCAGCTGGCTCAGTGACTTCCTGATGACCTTGCTAAACCTTCCTTAGACTGCACCTTACTCTAAGACACTGCAGCCCACCTTCCTTTTTTCTTTTTTCATTGGAGATCAGACCTGCATTGCAGTCTGACAGCTCACCCAACTGTAAGTCTTGCTGCCCCCTATTTTCTCTCACACAGGCATTTTCCCTAATAAAGACATTGTACATTTAATTCCATCTTGGCATTTGCTTCTCAAAGAAGGCAAACTTACTCTCCATGTCAGAGCTTAGATTTCCCCCAAGTATCAATTCTTTCTGGGTCTGCTTATCTAGTGATCAGATTCACTATCTTAGAACTATTAATTTTCTTTAATTCATAGCCAGAAAGTTTAGAGCTACAGAGGTGCTTGGAGAACTGGTCCAGAGTTTCTCAAAATGTAGACCAATCGTATTAGAACCAGCTGTGGTGCTAGTTTAAATGTGTCTCAGACCTGCCTGCTGAAACTGAATCTCTGAGGATGGGACCTAAAAACCTAAATTTTTAAAGTAGCTCCTAGGGTATTTTTTACTACATATTATGGAGAGTCACTGTTCAAGTACACATAATTTGGAAATCCAGTGAAAGAAAGAAACAAATCCAAATTACCCAACCAATTAAAGTCAGAGTTCAGCCTAAAACATCGGTCTCCAAATTCCAATGTCAGCAAATTAACTATTTACATGGTATACCATATTATGACAACTACATCCCAAAGCTGGAAAATTCCTACGCTCAGAGTCTTTGATGAATTGAGTAATCAGAACTTATAGGAACAGATCTTTGACCTTTTGGTACATGTGACATCTGTTACTGTCTTCAAATATCTGACAAACATCTCTCCATCTTCAAAGACTTGGTCATGGTGATAGCCAACAGCTGTGAGCAAAACACTGGAGAGATAATCATGATCATTTTTCCTGGAGCCATAAATCTAAAAACTTCACAGCTAACGATATGGATTAAAGAAGAGTTTCAAAATTATATCTGTGGGAGTATTTTGGAATAAACTTTTGAATGATTAGTTGATCTGATGTTTATTTTAAACATTTCAAATAACGAGGTCATGAAGAAGTTGGTCTAATTATGATGCCCACTTTAATAATTAAATTAGATATGGTTAGTGACATTTATAACCCCTGTAGAAAAACAACATATAAATTGAAAAGAATCTTAATGATTGAAGAAATAGCTCATTAAAATAAAAGAAAGAAAGCAAAAAACAAACAGAAAAAGGAAAAAATGAACAGGAACAAAGCTACAGCTTATCAGAAACATACATAAATGAGGGATAAGGACCAAATTACAGAGTTTGGGTACACATATATGTAGTTAAAATGGGAAGTCATTTGACATGGGAAGTCAAAGTCTGTGACAAACTGAGAATAAATATAATCAGTGAACACAAAGGTCATGCATGAGTAGTAAACCACAAGTCAGATGGAAGTTAATAGTTTATCATCAACATTAGATCAGCTTATATTAATAATATTTTGCTCAATTGATCTCCAAATTGGCAATGGGATAGTAAAGGCATTCATTATTACCAATGGTGGAGAGAAGTGGGAATAACAAAAATGTAATTGTATTGGGCTTCTTTTTCCTAGAAAAGTAATGCACAAATCTGCTTTTATCATGAAGAAAATGCTAATTGTTGGAATAGGATTTAAAGATAAAATGACTTAAATTATAGAAAGTAAGTTAGTTTATGGGAGTAGAAAATTTAACTTTGGGAAAGCTTCTGGATAAGACTATAAACTTCATAAAGATAGATCACATTTCTTTCATTCACCGTTGAATAACTCAACACATAGAACAGGGCCTGGCACCTAGGAAGCATTCAAACAGCAATGAAATGAATCAACAAATATGTTTTTATCATTGGAAATCCAGGAGATTTTGGGTGTTTACCATGACAAGAAGGAGAGGTTAAAGTAAAAATTAGTTCAAGTCTTTTTATATATCTTATTCTGTGGTATAAGTTTATGTCTATGACTGAAGGCTATGTTCAATGTTATTGGTCTAAAAACTTACTTTGCTGAGTTCTGTTATTCAATTCAGATAAGAGGAAGCAGGAAGAGAGAAGTGGAAAGATAATGTAGAAAAACTTTATTCATCGAAAGGACATTCCTGGATTTAGAAAATGTTAATTACTGCAGAAAGTTATTGCAATAACAACAGCAGGAGTATGGAGAGGATAGTTTGAAAGAACCAACCAATTTTTAAAATGTTTATTAATAGTTGTTGTACCATGGGGTTTTACCATGTCAATTAGCTGATAGTAAAGAGATAATTGCAGGAGAGGTGGGTCCAGGTCACAGCTAAAGTTGATTTTAGTTTTTATACAACTATATTTTAAATGTAACCATAATCTCTAATATAGATATTCATCATTACTAGCTTTTCTCTCTGTACATATGTATGTATATACACTCTCACCACAGCACTTATTCTCCAATCTAACACACTGCCTGGTGCTTACTGGGCATTTCTGTGCTTTCTGAATTGAAAACTTAAGTAAAAATAATCCTTTCACAGACTCAGAATCCCTTTAAGTATATCCAGTTTGTAAAAATCGTTTATTAAAGAATGTATTCATGGAGTGCTTGTCGCCAATCTCTTTGATTACCTGATCTTGTCAGAACAATTAAAATGAAAAACTACTGTAGCCTAGTTCTGGGAACTGAGAGAGTCAAGTCAGGCCAAGACATCCAGAGAAGGGGCAAGTCCCTCTGATCTGGAAAATTGATGCTACACAGCTCTGGGCAAAAGAACGTCTTTCTCCACTTGACGTTTTCATACCAGCCCAAACTTCATAACCTTTGAATTGACCTTGGCCAAGGTTTTTAGCATTTAGCATATCAGCCTGGGACTCACTTCTCACGCTAACATCACCCATTGGGAACTCCTGCAAAGGCCCCAATTAAGTATCCTGTCTGTCTAAATATATTGTGACTACTGCTTAGAACACTGAAATCAGCAGGGAACCATTTGCTAAGCCAAGTTTCTTTTTCACCTATCACTGTTTTGTATTTAAACAAATTGACAAGATGAAGATAGTTTGCCCAACATATGCTATATTACAATAGTTCTATTATTATAATTTTTAAAGTTTGACCTACCACTAGGAAAGGAAAAACACAATCCTACCTTTCAGTCCATGGGATATGAGTTGAATAATGAAGAAATATTTTGTTAATTTCATTCCCAGTCTTTTCTCTGTCTTTCTTTAACACAACAAGAGCAAAACTGCAACACATTCCAATGAAGAAACACTCTTTGAGATAACATCTGGTAATTCCTTAAGAATTTTCTACATAAATATCTTCTACTGAAATATTAAAAACAGAATTGAAGTCAAATATCTTCTTAGTTCTTGCTTCATGCATCTCAAAGACTTAATTTCTTTCCATTTCACCCCATTTTGCCTTGGTAGTATCTTCTGCTTCCAATAATGGAATTTTTTTACTTTCCTGGGTATTTGTTCTTCAGTGTAAATATTTTCCCTGTACTTTGTAACTCCCGATCTTCTAAAGGATAATCAATTGCAATTTCTTGACATTCCAATTTTATTCCATCTTAAAGCACTATATTTTCAATTCGTATTCAGTCATATTTCTACTAGATTGTACCAGTTACTTAATGGTGGCTGATGGAAATTGCAGTGACAGCTGACTCTGAATACTGGATAAAAAATACTGGGTGTGTTAAAGCCTATTCTTTCTAATTTGAAGTCTGGGATTAGGGCTTTTATTTTGTGGTCAACAAGTATTAAATTCTATATTAATTTCACTAAGAGTGGGCATAAAGGAGAGTACAATTATTGATGTGTTTAATCCTTAAAAGTATCAGTAATTAGTTGCTTTTATTGTATTAGTGCATTCTATAAAATTATTGTTTAGATGCATATTACTCCTTTAGAAGTGAATGTTTCCATGGATTCTAAATAGCCAGAGGAAGTTAGGAGGAGTGTTTCAGTTACAATATGTTACCCTTGTACAAATATACAATAAAGAGAGGTTAAAACCCAAATTATATACAAATTTGAATGACAAATATTGGTGCATGCTCTTCATCTTGGGTAGCATCTCTTGGACATTGGACAAGCTCTTTTAGGTAGTTCTCTTCCATTTTTCTTTTAAAGAATAGAGCAAATGATTTTTAAAAGAAAAAAAAGGTTTGTTATGTATCATGCATTTATTTACTTCTAGAAGTTGGTTTTAAACTTATAAAACCTATCAGGAATATAGCAAAATTATGTCACTGTGTTTATTCTCTCCTGGGTAAAATATGAATTTATTTAGAAAGAAATGTAAATTAAGCAAAAAGAAAATTAGTATTTTAAGTTTTTAAAAGAATGCTTAGAAAGAAACCATAAAAATTCTAACAATTTTTATACCTCAATTATAATGCCGTAATGCATTCTTTGCAGAAGCAGCTTTCAGAAGACAAATGTACCCACAGTAATATGAAATTTTACATATTTGGACAAATATTTAACTTAGTTTAACATTTAATCAGGCTTTTTTTCTGTTATAGCTAATTATGTAATCATATAATTTTAAACATTTAGCCTAATGTTCTCAGCAACCTTATAGTTTAATATCCTTGTAAGAATTTTCATCTAAAAATTAGAATTAAATAAGTGATATTAGATAGCTATTTCATTCTGACACCATAAAATAAACAGAACTTTATTTTTACAATATTTATTTAATAACCACATAATTAATAGAAACATTTTATTACATTAGCGCCGATATATTCAACAATAGTCTTTATGGCAAAAATGTGTGTGTGTTTAGAAATAGGCTATAATTTTGAAATTCACAACATTGAATTAATACAGCTGTACATTTATTTTAGTCAATATACACCTATATTACATAAAAATTTTAAAGGATTTTTAACTTTTAAAAAAATCTCCATTTAATTTGAGAAGAGATTTTCCATACTGAAAAACTCATTTTTAACGCAAGTAACACCGATGAATTGCCTATGCTGGGACCATATCTTATGATTTCTGCTCGGAGTGGGTTCTTTTATGAATAAGTCTCTGCAAGCTAAGTATGCTTATAAATTCATTACAAAGATTTCAAGGGTAGAAAGAATGTACATATTAGTGCAAAGAAAAAGTTTCAACCTCTTCATCAAACATAACTCTCTTATTCTGAAAGTAAAAGCCTGAGAAAAATCTGGGTTAATTTTCAAAACAAGAAAACAATTATTTATCTCAGTCCTTAATTTTTAAAAGTTTACCTTAAAAAAATTAAACAACCTGTGCTTGATATCTTTAATTATTTTTTCCTTTATTAGATCTTAGTTATTGGAGAAACCAGGAAAAGTCTTCTTTAATCACCTATTCACCACAAAGGTTTCTAATTCGATTTACAATTTTATATTTCCATATAAAATTTGAGAAAGAAAGGATGCGGAAATGTAACTGCAGAAATAAATTAACAGACAGAAAACTTCAAAACACTGACTTTTTACTACCCTCCAGAATAAAGGAAATTATCCAGGGAGTTCTCAAAATCAAAATCAGGTGGCCCCTTCAAAAGCACAATATGATGAGAGCTTTTAAATTTCACAGATTAAATGTTGCTAAGAGCTTAATATTTTCACCGCTTGTTGCGACTCAGTGCCATCTGGCTTTTGTAACTGATGTCCTGCCTCTTTCGGGCAGCAGAGGGCGCTCTGGCACTGTTGACAACGGATACCTTCTGGCGCACTGCGCTAGCATCTTGTTCCCAGGACGGAAACACACTATTTCCCTGGAGGGTTGTCGTTGAGTATCTCAAAGGGTCAAGCTGTTCCTAAATTATTCCGAGAAGCTGTAATTTGAGACCACTGAATGAAAGTTGCGATTGTCAAAGGGCCCCACCACACGACGCGTCGAAATTCTCCAATTGCGAAGTAGGGATTGTTTTACTGCAAAATGCTGAGCATAGAATTTCAGAGCAGGGAAATTGGCAATGGACATTAAAGCGGATGTTTATTTTTAAGAGAAATAGAAAATAAATAGTCTTTAAAAATCTAGAAATATTACGGATCGATAACCACTCTAGATTTAATCATGGCAACCAGATTACTAAATTGTGTGTTCCCTTATCTAAGTGGTATTTTACCTTCTCTCTTTCATATCATGCACTTCACTTCTATTTAGAAAGTAATTTTTAAACAGATTAAGCTTTCTGCAGACGAGTTTAGACCGTCCTTAAAAGGAAGGATTAGGGTGAGGGAGATTAAGTGTGTCCCAGTTATGTAATATGAATTATATAACACAGCTCAGGCAGGAATATTTTGCAGCCTTGGACCCTTGTTGTTTAGTGAAATATCTGAGGGAATGCGGACGCAGGAGATCAGCTCAGTTGCATGAATACTGGAAGGAAATCAAGGCTTCCACGATAACGTGTAATGCTTTAAACCCACTTCAGTGTCCATTGACTGATCTTAACTGGCACAAAAGGACTATTCCCCAACCCTTTCCTTTTACCATTCGAGTAGCCCTTTTTCCCCTAATGTATTTTAACCTACTCCTTCCCAAATTGTATAAAATAAAATATAAACCTAAGTCATCAATTGATATGAAAGACCAAACTCTCGGAGTTCTAAAATCAGAGGACAAATAAAATCTACCCTGAGGGAGGGGGCGAGGACATCTCCCACTGAGTATGTTGAGCTCTGCCGCGATGTTTTCTGAATCATTTCATACATCTCCACCATTCAGGTGTAAAAGAACGACTCTGATGAAATCATGACCCATTTACAGTCCATTTCTGTGTCTGGATCGAAATCGGTGTTGCTGCCTCCATTGCCCGGTCTGGATTGTTTTTATCTAGTCCTAATTTTAACGTCGTTTACGTTTGTGAATTTATAAGCAAATGCAAGGAAACGCGCAACAATTTTTTTTTTTTCAGAGCCCAGGCTGGCTACAAATTGGTTGATTTTCCGTTTCTTCCTCTCTCTCTCTCTCTCTCTCGCCTCTTTGATCCATTATTTAGTTAGAGCACTTAAATTTTTATTATTTACATTTAATGCTGTCAATATGTAGGTTAGGATGATGAAATATGCTGAGGGATTAAAAGATCTATTGAATGTATTAATACTGACCCCTACGACCCTCGGCTCTAAAGCGAATCTTCTTTTCCTAGGAGTCAGTAAACACCCTGCCTTTTTCCATCTGCCGGATCTAGGAGGATGCTGCGGTGCGGTTTCTTTCCGCAGTGCGGATTTCAGGCCTCCTGGCTCTGCAGTGCCTCCCTCAGGCCGGAAAGCGCGCAGCATGCTCGGCGCACCTAAGCGGTCTGCGGGGCTCGGCTCTCTGGACCCGTTTAGGAAGGCCGCCCTGCTTGCAGTCCGGCCAGAGGCGGCAGGCTGGGCGGGCTCCTGCTTGGTCTCACCTAGTCAGTCCCCGTCCTGTGCCTTCCTGGTCAGTCTCGAGGCCCACGCTTGAGCCCGTCGCTAATCCCTTTGGTGAGCACACCAGCACCGTTAAGGTGCGGAGCTGAAGACCTTACATTTTGTATGTTTTAAGGAAGAAGACTTGAAGAAGAAGAAGAAGAAGAAAAGCCTTCATTCTCCTCATTCTCCTTCTTGCAGGTCCTAGATTCGGTTTTCAGCCTAACTAAATGGAAATTAGGGATCTAGTGGAAATTGTTTCCCAATGTACATAGATTAAGCGCATCTGTATAAGTGAAGACAGAAAAGTACAAGCCAAGGGTGGGGAGAGCGAGAGTGGTCTATTTCGGTAAACTATTAGGTTTCACGGTTTACGGCATCTCCCTGCTTTTAAATTTTCTTTCGCAAGCTATCTAATATCCAGTTATTCTTTGGGGTGGTGGCAGGAGGGTCCTATCGCTTTTTGGTAAAATTGCCTAGAGAAGAGGGCCGCGGTCAGCACCGCGGACAGCGCCGGGAGCCTAGGGTGCGGCCGCTTCACCGAGTCCTGTCTCCGCTCCTCTCCTTTGTTCCCACCCCCTACAGGCCAAGGCAGAACAAAGACATCTATCAAGCCTTGCTTTCTCAGCTGAGTTTGTCTTTGGCTCCAAGGCCGTGGTGCGGAACTACTATTACCTTAACAAAGTCCAGCTCTGTGGCTTCCAAATAAATTAATTTGCCCAGTCCTTCTAAAGTTTGTGGCCTGGCCTTTCCCCCCGTCCTACTCTTTTGACTGATTTGACCATTGCGGCTACATGGAAACAAGGAAATCGTCTTGGTTTTTTGTCGTTTGTTTTCGTTTTAAGCCAGGCAAGGCCAACTCGAGAATGGGAAGAGAAAGGGGACAGGTGGGGGCCGGGGGCGGGTGTTCGGAGCTTCCCGAAGGAGCTGAGCTATTGGAGGTTTCGTGTGCAATGTGGAGAGGGCGGCATTTAATGTTATCATCCTCTCACTTGTGTTTTGTTTCCGCATCTTGGCCCAGGATTGCAAACAATCACACTACCTGCTCTCGAAAGAGCCACTGCTTTCTAAACGCCTCAACTCTGTAGAATATTTGCACAGACGGGAACTACTGCTCTCCTGACAGCTGTCACTGAAGCTCCCTTAAAATCCCCCTGGGGATTTAATGCCTGCGGATCTCCGAGGCTCTTAGTGAAAACCATGACCCTTTTGCTTTCGGAACACTAGGCTGCTTCTGGAATCAGTTTGAGGGTCTTTATGTGGCAAAGGATGGGTTCGTTCTACCACCCCTCAGCGCCCCTTGCAAGTGCCTTTTCCGCTTTCTTATCCTAAGACGCTCTGCTGTCCTTCAAGTGCAGCCGTAGGCTCCGCTCTTGGCATTCACCGCGTGCCTTAATTGTATGACATTAAATCAAGGTCCGCTGTGAACACGGAGGGCAGAGTCTGATCTTGATCCGGAAAGTAACTGAGACACTGCGAATATCACACTTCTCCTCCTGCCCTTTCCCCTGCCCGCAGCTCGAGTCCCTGTGACTCCCTCAGAGTCGTAACTCAAACTCGGCTCCTGTCTCAGCTCGCCTCCTGCCACAGCTGCCAGAGCCGCTGCTAATTAGTCTGTTCCGTGGAAGTGTAGACGATGCATGTGTCTGCGTATACATATGCATATATCTGCATGCCATTTACAGCACACCTAGAAATAAATCTAGTTTTCAAGTGACGGCGTGGATCGAAGTTAATTACCCCTCTGGTACAGAACTAACTTCGTAATCATGTTATTTTACTGAAGGCAATTAACTGAGTTGGTTCGCCCTGCATCTCTTCTAAGTCACTTGTAAGGACCGCGCCATTGCATGCTCTGCTGCAGAAAGCTTTGCCAATCGTTTCTTGCTGTCGGGGATGAGATCTAGCACATAAAAAAGACAATAATCATACGTGTGTGTATGTAAGATAAACACGCAGACATGCCTAGTCTCTGTGTCCTCTGATAACGTTACCGCGGTTTTGGTTGGGAGATTTGGGGAAGAGATGAGAGTCCAAGGGCCGGCTGGGTCATCTTTCTTTGTAATGCGGAAAAATTAACTCAACCGCACCTGCCTAGTCCCGAGAGAGCTGGGCGGCCCATCTGGTCAGGCTACAGCTCTGCTGCAGAGAAAAGGCTGCTCGCTAAGGCTTCGCCGCCGCCGGGGAGCGCGGACCTCGGGTCCGGGCCCGGCTGGGGGTTACGGTACAGAGCAGCGCAGCGGACGCGCACTCTTCAGATTGCTGCCCGAGTCAGGAGGCTGGCGGAGCCTGGGCCGGGCGGAGGGAGGGCGAGCAGGAGAGAGGAAGGGGTGAGGGGAGTTGACCTCTACGGGCGGAGCCCTCTGCACAGCGGGCAGGAGGCGGCGGGCGCGGCGGCTCTTTTCTCGGCGTCCCTTACGGCGCGGTCCGCGGGAGGGAAAGGCCCACTCCGGCCCCGGTGTCCGAGGAAGGGGGGATGATCCGCCACCGCGGCCCCGGGGCGGCGTCGAGCTCGGCTGTGGCTGCAGAGGCCGCCGGGAGCCGGTCTAGCGCGGAGACCCCAGCACGCGCCCCTGAAAAACAGAATCACAGCGCAGAATTAGAGAGGGGGGCTGCAGGGAGGAGGGGGAGGCTGGGGAGAAGGGACAGGAGGCGGGAGGGAGCAGGCGAGGGAGATCAGGTGACGGCAGGACGCGAGCCCAGCCGGCGGGCCGCGACCTCCGTCCCCAGGCTTCAGGCTGGGCGCGGAGGGGCCGGCGGCGCGCGAAGCCCGAGGCGCGCAGCCCGGGGGGCGGCGCGGTGGAGGTGCGCGCAGGTCCCGGCCGCGGAAGCCGCGAGACCGGGGGCCAGACGCTGCGGCATCGCCGCGGCCCGAGAAGGGATTTCGGCAGCTGCAACGGTCAAAACGCGTCCGCAGAGGGTCCTCCGGTGCAGTCCAGCCGTCCCCGCATCCTGTACCCCCTTTTCCCCCGCTTCACCCCTTCCCTTCCGACCACACTCTCGATCCGCACTCTCCAATCCCCACCCCTTCGTGGCTTAGTACCCTGCGAACTGCAAGACCGGAGAGTCCCAGCAAGAAAATCGAAACGATCGATGCGAGAAAGAATTACATATACACATAGCCCTAGAAATCCGAAGCAGAAAGACTTGCTAGCCCTGCTCAAACCTGCAGAGGACCAAAGCGTTTTCAGTCGCTGCTGAGCGCGTTCTCGGAGGAAAGAGGAGGCTGAGAGGCTTCCGTGGTATAAGGTGCTTTAGGGTGGGAGGTGGGCGTAGGGAGGGGGTGGATCGGAGCGGTCCGGTCTTTCCCCCTCGCTTGCTGATCCAGAATTAGGGATTAATGGCTCGCTCCAGCCAAACAAATAAGGCATCTGCCTTCAGCGCAAGAGGATTACACGGGCTGCTGACGTCACCAGTCAGACAGATGTTGGCTCCCAAAGTCCTGAGCAGCTCGCTGTGTCCTTGAAACCAAAGAGCCGCAGAAGGCGCTCAGCCCCCAAGAGCTGCGCCTGGGTACAGCAGAGGGCGAGCACCCTGCCCTTGCCTCTATACCCCACTGGCACCGACACAGTGGCCCAAAGACAGCCCCCTAAGACGTCGCGCCCCCAGTCTCTCGAACCCTTTTCTCACAGCCCTACCGTCAATGCTCAGGCTCGCTCAAGGCAGGTCAAAGTCACCATTCTCGGTTGCCTCTCCCTAAAATGGAGACAAGATCCCACACTTTCTGGACATCTCATCTAGATCCCTAATTCTAAGCTTTTGGGCTCTTGTTCCCTCGCACATAGATGGCCAAGTAGCAGCAAAATAAGCACCTTAGGCCGGACAGAGCCCACGCTCCAGATGAGGGGCGGCTTCTTAATTACGTGCGCAAGCAGCAGAAGCAGGGCTTATCTGCATCTCCTCTTCTCACCCCGCCGCCAACCTTTCTCCAGGCCAAGGTTTAGGTTTATGTTTAGTCTTATCACGAATGCCATTTGGGACTAATGTGCCTTTCTAAACAATGACCCTCTCCCAACTGAGGTCCGCGTCCCGAGCAGAGCCCTGGGCCACCACTCGGTGTGCCAAGGGGACCTCACCATGGTCCTGATCACTGCATTTTCTTTGCAAGTACTTTGAAGACATTGTCAAAAAAAAAAAAAAAAGTGTGTGTGTGTGTGTGTGTCCAAAATATGTCTAGCACCTAATTTTAAGAATCTATACATTCAGGTAACTGCAGCTTTATTCTATAGTCAAATCCAATGAGTAAAGATCAAAAATTAATTAATTTGTAAAGCCTAAACTCTCTTGAATTTGATGTCGTTTTAAAATTTAAATTTAATTAACTATAAACTATTTTATTTTTTCACACCTGCGTATTATTTTTGCTTTATATGATTTCCCAGGCCTCTACAAGTCACACTGAAGTCAGGTTATGAAATAAGCCAAAAGACACATGGAACTGGAAATTTAAATGAGCAATTTTGAATGTGTTATGTAATCCACAAATGAAATGGCTTTAAATGAAGTTCAATTCTGGAAAGGAATAAAGGCAATTCATACAATGTAGGAAACAAAATAAATTGATCTCCAACACACTCCACACTGAACCAACCCAGTGCCCCAAACCAAATGAATATATATGGAAAAAATCTGCGATTTTCTTAGAAAAAGATTTGCCGACAACACTGCACTGACGATTATATATTACAATGCCTAAACAGGAGTAGAGGAGTAGCTGGATTATATCTCCATTCATATCATTCCTGTCTATCAAGGTGGCATTTAATTTTTCCAATTCTATGCATTTAGAAATTCAGTCGCTGATAAAAATCAATTGAATTTATTCCAGTGTCATTCAGCTAATGCCAGCCTAAAAGAGTAAAATTTCTGTACCCTCACTCTGCTTCAAGGCCTTGTAAGAAACAGCCCACGTCTTAAAAGGACAGATTTGAACTTGTTATTTACCAGTAACAAAAGGTAGACCTCCTCTTATCTTAATTGGATAAATAACATATACTATTTGAGCAGGGTATATAAGTCATTGTTGCTTTGAAACTTGGTAGAATAAGTTTGAAATGCCACAATCTAAAGGAATCTAATTCCTTCTAAAAATCATAAAGATTGTTTTTGTCTCCCAACACGTTTTGAATGTAAACCTCCATTCTGCTTCCACAGAATTTTACAAGAGTTCTTTTATGCTCAGTGATTTCATATTAGTTCGCTGTCCATGGTCTTGATCCACATGAAGGGAGGTGCTAGTGGTGCATTTTGAAAAATGTAAATCACAATGCTTCTGCACCAATTTGATGCTGTAACATTTTAAGATAATGTCAAGAGGGGAACATCTATAGGCTTTAAGTTCTCTCTTCCATTCCAGTTGTTTTCATTTTTCTATATTTGCCACCAAATTTAGAGTACAGGAAGCAGATGGGGAAAGTTTGCATCTTGAGCTGATAAAATCACCACAACCTTTAGGGGTCCAAAGAATGGTAGTAAATAGGAAATAGTATTTTTCAACCTGCAGTTTTTTTTTTGTTTTGGTTTTGCTTTCAAAAATGTAAGGCATCCTTGTATAGGCATGCTTGTCCACTTTTACACATGGTTTAACAAGTGCAGAAAATTTTACAAAAATGACAAATTAAGAAAAAAGGCCAAACAACAACCTTCTCAATTCTCTCTATAGATAGATATAGATATAATCACACACATGTGCACATACAGAAGCACTAAGAGTATTACACTAAATCCCTTCTTTAACACCCTATAATTTTTTTCTTGTGAAGCAAAGGAGGCATATGGTCTAGTAGTTAAGGCTGCGTAATAATTCCTTCTGTCCAAAATAACGTTTCACCTTCGGTTTAAAAAACAAAAGATTGACCTGGCAGAGTAACATTTAACCTCTCCTGGGGGTTCCTTGAGGGGGTGAAAGAATAAAGAAAAAACTTTCCTCCTTCCTCCAAACACTTAAGTGTCTTTTGTCCTTTATCTTTCCCTTCAGATTATCAGGAAAAGTATGTTATTTATATATATGTATATAAACACACATAAACAGACACTTATTTTCCGAATCCCTGAGAGCCACTGCGGATCTTTGAAGGGCATCGACCTGCACAAACTGGTCATATTTTTGTTTTGATACAAGTATCCCAACGGTAAGAAAACAGGCTCCTGCCCAATCTGAGGTCGGTACCCACCCCAGGCCACGGGGCCAAACTACAGCGATTCACACTTTTCCAGGCAAGAGAAGGCTACTTTCCAAAGAAGTCTTTAGAACTTGGGAAAATCCTTGTACCGGAAGAAAATGGCCTAAACACAATAGGACTCGCCATTTTCTCCTTGTGAAGCACAAAGCGCTTGGCGCTGCCCGGCACACAAAGAAAGCGTGAGCCCGCGGAATTCTTGCACATTTCCAAGAGGCCAAAAAAATACCTCCCCCAGAACCACAAATTCTCCCGCCTGGGCGCTCTGAGACACACTCTCCCACCCTCACTCAGCCCCTGTCACCAGAGGATCCTTTATTTGAGGTGTAGAGAGAAGACCCATCTACCTACGAAGGCGCGATGTTAGCTAGCCAGCTAACCCCGGCAAGACTAAGTCCCGCAAACCGAGGGCCCGGGCCAGCGGCGGCCCCAGACTCCATTCCAGGCCGGGGGTGCTGGCATTCCCTTCCTCCTCCTCCTCAGATCTCTCCTTCCAATTCCATCCCGTCCCCCCGGCACGTCTGGTAGTCCGGCAGCTTAAGGATCTCTGTGACCTGATTTCCATCCACTGCCAGGAACCAACCTTGCAGCCCGGAGCCGGGCGCGAGGCTCTCGAGGATGCTCGCTACGCGGGAACCCCTCGGCTCGGCGCCTCCCGCCGTCCCCCGCCCGCCGCTCCAAGTCACCGCATCCAAGACAGCCAGTGCCCTGCTCTGCACGCCCACCACGGGCGGAACACTTATCCCACTCACGTGCGGAAAGTGCAAGCTTCGAGGACAGCCCTGGGAATAAAATCACCAAAACACAACCGGCGCACCCGACTCACAAAGCGAACCCTCTCCATCCCGCCGGCGACGCAGAGCCGGGCTACCGCAGGAAAAGATCGTACTTACAGCCGGCGCGCGTTTGGGTAATCCGCGTCTCAGCCTGTTTGGTTTGTTTGTTTGTTTTCAAAATATATACACATCTCTAGGTACTTGATTTTCCACATCTTCCACCGTTGAGAAGGAACGAAAACAAAAATCTTGTAGCCTAGCGGGGATGGGGGAGGGGGATGGAGATTTTCATTGTCTACGCTCTGCACATGCAGCCCAAGGAAAGACGCTCATTGCCGTGTGGGGCTGCTTCTACTTTCTGCTTGAAATTCAGAAGCTTTCAATGCAGGAAAGCGGGGGTTTGGTCTCCCTGCCTCCCTCCCTCTGCGTCCCCTTCTCTCCCTCTCGCTCTCTCTCTCCCTCTCTCTCTCTCTCTCCCTCTCTCTCTCTCTCTCTCTCTCCTTCTTTTCCCTCCTCTCCCCTCCCTCTCTTCTCCAGCTCGAAGTCTCAGTCTCTGTCTCCCTCTCTCTCTCTCCCTCTCTCTCTCTCTTTTTTTCAAAAGAGGGCAGGTCGCTTCCTGCATCCCAATGAGTTAAATCACTCACTTACTTCTCATGCATCAGCAGCCTCTTTAACAACCCGAGGGCTGCAGGCACAAAAGAGCATTTAGCTGCCTCCAATTTGTGTAGAAGGCCTGTCCTTAATTTGTTTTTGGAATATAATTAAATCATGTATTTCACGTAATATGAAAATACCAAGTTCCCAACTTTAGCGAATGAACTGTTAATGGTAACCTTTGAAAATATACCCCCCCTTCTCGTTGGTGCCCTTAGAAAGGGCCTAGGACGCCCCAGAAACGGAGAGGCCAAGGGTTTGGGCCCAAATCTACCCGCCCTTCCTCCATTTCACACGTCAAGGTCACAGTCGTCTGATTTCCCCCCATTGATTTAAAATGGAGGCTTTTTAAAATCAACCCTTTGCCTTGGAAAGGAATTAAGTCTTTTTGTGGTGTGGGAAGAGCTGAAGGATTAAATAAATAAATAAATACATCCTTAATCTGAAATACACACGTAAGCAGAATCAACTGTGATCAGACGTGGGGATGCGGTGGGAGGGAGGGGGAGGGGGGAGGCTGACACCATGCGAGAGTGTGTGGTTTTCATTCTCCCCTCCACCCGGCCTGGAGACTTCTGAGGGTCTCTCCGTTTTGCTCGGGTTTCTTCCGGAGGTTGAGTGGGCCTTACCAGGCGACAGGACCGGCGCCTCTATCTTTCTTCTCTCTCTCTCCTTTCTTTCTTTTTTAAAAGCCCTCAGAGAGTCTCTGAGGGGTCCAGATCTTGTGGACACCGCCCAGTGGTCGGGGGGGGGGGTCGTGTGTATGGCTCCCCCTCCTCTAAAGGGCTGGGACACAAAGAGCAACTCTGCCTTCCTGCAGTTTCTCTTTCAGAAAAAACCCCAGGCCCGGCTATTGTTCATCCTCAATGAAGGGGGTCGAGGGTGACAACAGCGAGCCCTCCTCTTACCCCCCACTCACCACCCACCTCCTCCCTCACCCCACCCACGGCCACTGCTCAGGGGACATCTGGGCATATTTTCTTGCTCCTGAGATCCCTGTCTGGGAGATCATGAGATCCAACATCACTAATATCTTGGTTATCTTCTTTGTATTTTCTTCAGCAATATTCCCTTAAGTCATCAGCCCCCGCCTCCCGGCCCCCCATTTTCTGGTTCTAACAGCACTTGTTCGGAAACATTGCACTCGGATACCGGAGAGGTTCGGGCTGCAGATAACAGCGCGCGCCGTTCCATCGAAAGGGAATGGAACACTATAACTCGTCACCTCCCGCCTCTGAATATGCACCCTTATACCTTAAATAACCCTGGGGTTTTGAGTAAGGCCATGTTTCACCCTGAACATGTATCAAACCGGACTCTGCGGCCTCTGCTGTCGCAGGAGGACGCAAAGGCCTCCAGCACCCGGCTGACATCTGCTTGGGAAAAATTCAACAATACCCCCCAACGGGGTCTCTTGCAAAAAGTGAAAACCAAAAATGAAAGATGATTTTTAGAAGACGGAATATATATATACTAAAAATGCTGGGTTTGGGGTCTCAGATTACCTAAGATAGAACATCTCTTCGGTTGTGCCCAGACCGAAGGCCTCGCTGTACGGGTGTTTTACTAGCGGCGAGAGACGACGTTCTCTTTGGAGACACTAGAAGGAACGCGCTTCGTCCCCCCGCCCTTTATCTTTCACCGGATGATGCTCATTCTATCCGTTTCCACTTTATTGACCTGGGATGTGGGGCTGTTAAAAGATCGGCAACTTCTTGCCAAAGCTTGAAGGAGGCAGGGTCACGCGGTGCGCACAGCATCCGGCACCTGGGAAGATGCGGCTCTGTCCTCTGCTTAGCCAGAAGGGTGTGCTCTGTGGGGTGACCGCCTCAGACGATCCCGGTGGGCCCCGAATCCGGCAAATCCCCCACCCCCGCCCCGGCTCTAGCGATGCCAACTTTGCCTCATCTTTCCGGGTCCTGGAATTTCAGCCTTGTCGGTGGGGAGGCCTTAGGAGGAGACCCAGGCTGCGGGGGCCTTTCCTACTCATGGGCCGCTCCTTTGCCCGCGGGTTATTCTAAGTAGAGGCCGCAAAGAAAAAAAGCTAAAGAGATCAGAGGAGAATGCTGGAACATTCGCCCGGGCCTTTCACCCTCACCCCAGATGGCTGGGCCGGGACACCTGCAAAGCAGCCCGCAGCCGCCGCCTCCGCGCAGCTCTCCCGACGCGGGCCACAGTGCCGGATCAAATAAGGTCATCTAACATCCTGGGCCCAGGGATCGCTCAGTCCCCCGCCCAAAGAACCTTCCTCTGGGCACATTTCGGTCCCTTCGAAGAACAGAGCTTCCGATCCCCGCCTCCCGCCTTCGGCCCAGAATTTGAGCGGGCGACTCCTTTCCGGCCCCGGGTTTTTTTTTCGCGTTTGCCAGGCGCGCAATCCTCCTCCTGCCCTGCGCATCTCGTCGTCCGGGCTCGGAGCATATGAAAATGTAACCCAACTCGTTGCCAGAAGTTGTTGCTAATTAGTGGATAATAAACTTCTGTAGCCAGGGCACAAAAGTCTTTTAAAAGTGCAAAGGTGTTCTTTGTTATGGCATCAGAAAAGGGATTAGCATATCAATTGGACTGGGGGGACCGGACAATGAGCCCTCCTCCCCCCGCGCTGCCCTGAGCTCGTCGCCCGCCGCCGCCGCCGCCGCCTCCACCTTCTCCTCTTCCTCCTCCTCGTCTTCCTCTCCCAGCTCGGGGAGCTGTCAAGGAGCGACTGGCGAGCGCAGGGCGGCGGGCCGGGGCCGAACGGGCAGGCGCAGTGCGAGCTTCCCGCCGCCCACCAGGCCGCGCAGCCTGCGCGGCCCCTCGCCCTCGCCCTCGCCCTCGCCCCGCGCCCAGGCGCGCGCCGGGGCGTGCGGGGGCGCGGAACCCGAGCGGGGCAGGTCCCGGCGGCCGCGAGGGCGGGGACCCGGCCTGTCCCGGGAGGCCGGCGTCGCGCAGCCCCACGCGGCGCCCCCTCCCCGCCCCCGGCTCGGGTACCGCGAGCCCGCGCCTTCTGCCGCCCCCGGGCCGCGCGACCCCCCAGCGGACTTTCCACTGCTTTGGCAACGGGGAGCCGCCAGCTCCCCACCCTCCTCCGGCGTTATCTCGGCCGACCCGCTGACCTCCCGACCCTCGCCTGCACGCGTCGGGCGGTGCGCGAGCATTCGCGACGAGCCCAGGCCCGCGGTCTCGACGCAGCCGTGGCTTCGGGGAAGGCGGGTTCGCGCGGCCCGTCCCGGGGTCGGGGTCGGGCCGCCCGCCCGCTCGGGGGCCGCCCAGGCGAGGCGGCGGCAGGGGCTCCGGCCCGGGCTCCGGCCCAAGCAGGCCCGGCGAGTCTCCGCGCGGCCTGGCCTGGCCCCGCGCCCCCGCCCCGAGCCGACGGGAAGCTTAGGAAGGCGGCCTCGGGCCGGGTGCAGGAGAGCAGAGCAGAAGTAAGTCTCTCGGAGACGGAGACGCGGCCCCGGCCCCCTGTCCCGTCGCGCCCTCGCCCGGCCTCGTCGGCCCCGGAGCGCGCCCGGGCAGGGCGGGTCGCCCGGGCCTGCGGGGCCGCCCGGCTCTCGGGAGCGGAGGCGCGGAGCGTGGCGCGGGGAAGAAAGGCGAGAGGGGGGAAGGCGCAGCGACGGCGCGCCTTGCTGGCCGGCCTGGAGGGGCCGCGGGCCCGGCCGCCCGCCTGCCTCTCCGCCCCGAAGCCCCCGCCGCCCGGGCTACCCCGGCGAGGAAACGTCTTCTTCTCCCCTCCCCCCTCTCGCCTGTCTCCCTAGAGGCGGCTTCCGTCCTCTAAATGCGTTTCAAAAAAAAAAAAAAAATCTCCGGGGCTCTCCTCTTTCCACCCCGTCTCGCCTCCCCGGACACTGGTGTTTGGCGAACAAGCGCCAAACTCACACAAGTTTCCCCGAAAAGCAACGGCTCTAACTGCCGTGAGGAAAGATGTCGGGGAAAAACGTGGAGGTCGGTGTTTCCCTAAATGCAAAACATCAGAGAGGGATCTGAAAGGAGCTTTACTTTCCCTGCGAAATCTCCATTGTTGCTTGGCGAACAATGGGAGCCTGGGCGACTGTAGGGCTGTGAGGATGAATAGGCGATCCGCGGGATGTGTGCGGGTCAGTGCTTGGGGTCCCGGGCCGAAAGCCCCTTTCTCAGCTTGCCACAATGAACCAGAGCAAGCTTTAGTCTTTACTGGGTCACCGGCCATCCTCTATTATTCAACACTTCACAACAAAAAACACTTATTAATCAGCGCTGACCAGCGGCCCCTTCTGAAACAAGAGAAGAGGGGAGAGAGGGAGAGAGAGGGGTGAAAAGAAGATTGAGAAGCCCTGGACAGATCTTTCTAAAAGCCAGAGCAACCATAGGGTACTTTCCTCCAGTGGCCAAAGTTTCTCTGACACAACAAAGTTTCTAAGCAGGCCACGGAGACCTAGATTTCTCCTCGTTTGCCTTCCTCCCCGTCTCTTCCTCTGAAGAGGTTGGAGACTTTGTTGCGAGGAAGGATGGCTTTAGGTCAGATTGCTAAAGCCTGATCTTAAAGATCTAGTCGCTCTTGGAAGATAAGCCTGTTTCCCAGCTGGGCCTCCACTCTGGAGATGGCGCAAGGAAGACGGTCCAGCTCTGCTCTGGGCACCCTGCTGATGGATGAGGTGTCAGGCCAGTAGTCATGTGAGGACTGGTTTCCAAATGGTATGAGCAATAGTCAAATGTGGTACTTTCTGGTGATACTGAATGCAATCTGTAGATTTTCTTCTTCATCATGTTTCAGTCCGGATGTCTGAAAAGACTAAACTTGCTTGCTAGAATGAAGAGGAACTGATGATTCCCGTGCTTAGACAGGGATTTAAGGGAAAGAATGTGATGAGTAGTTTTAGGGAAGAAAATGGTTCAAAATGTTCCATACCACGAAAATCAGTGGGTTCTTTGTTCAACTTTGATAATTTTTACAGAGCTTATTTGATGTTTGTAAGCTAATTGTATTTCTTTCATTTATCTGGTTACGGGCTTATTATGAACACATGCTCAGGCATATATGGACACATATACATCAAAGTGAAATGCTACCTACATCAGCTTTATGGATGAATTTAATCCATTTGGAACTCAGCTAGACATTTTTGATGGCAAAATTTTGTCGCCTTTTGATTTGGGGTTGGAAGCCAATAGTTCTTGGTGTTTCTGTCTGTTTTACATTACTCAGGTTGTAATTTAGCCAAGTGAGCAAAGCTCTTTTGTAATGGCTGATGTGTATAACTGAACAGAGGCAGCAGATATTGAATCTTGGTGGTCAAAAGACATAAGACAATTATTTTCCTAAAGAAATAGGAGTGAATGTCAAAGCAGTATTCTTTTAAGTTTAAAATTTCGTTTGTGTGCACTTTTGGATTCCTGAGTGACATAACTAACCATTTCCCTTGCTATGATTCAAAGACGACTTTAAACCCAGAAAATGTATGGATGGGGGATTGTGTCTTCAGCAAATTAAGCTGTAGAACTAGATGGCTTGGTAATGGAAGCAAGAATGCAGAATTACTTTGTAGGAAACTACAGTGGTATTTACCAGAGTTTATGCAGTAAATGCAAAAAATGGGTTGCAAGGTTTGGTCTCAGGAAGTGTTTTACTTAGATGCCTACTATTTGAGATTGGCTTTTTTATGTAGAAAATATTGTGTTACTCAGATTTTGCAGAGCTCAACGCTTCTTGCAATGGAGTAATCAACTGTTATCTGAATAATTTAAAGCCTGGGATTAAAGGCCTTGGAGTTGAATGCTGACAAGCTCTCACATGTAGGCAGGGGAAAGTTTAGTATTCTTCTCTTTCTGTATATACTTTGAAAATAATTTGGTCATGTGTGGTGAATTATTTTTAAAATGTATGCATAAGAACAATGAATAATTCTTTCACAAATTGTTTTCCAAATGAGCAAATAAGATTGTTCAGGAAAAGAGTGGGAATCTTTCTAATACCTAACAGTGTGTCACCTAAAATGGAATGTTTTAAAAGGACTATTCTATAAAAAACATATTTGCCAAAGAAAGCTCCACTCTCTCAGAAAAGTGTTTAGAGGGTGTGGATACAGAGAATATATTCATTCCACAAATCCATTCGCGGGACATGACAATTTTATGTCATATTTTTCCTTTCAGCATTTTGGTTGACTTCCTAATTTGCTTAAGGGAAGCATTGTTATATCTGTGTGTGTATTTTTATTTGTAAACCGAAGGTATGTACTAAATGGGACTGATCATTCACAGATTATCTTCTGAGTGAGTTCTGTTGAATAAGCAGATAGTCGAGAAAAGCTCTAATCTTAATATATAATACGTTGAATGTGCATATATATCATCACACAGCACATCATGTTAAAACATATTTATAGACTCCAAATACTTTTCTTTTCTTTCTTTCTTTCATTTTTTTTTTGGCGGGGGGGCGGGGGTGCTAAGAAATTAACTAAATAGCTTTGTAATGACATCCCCTTAAACATACCAGTGAATTTGTATGGAAATTGGAATAGCTTCCACATTTGTCAAAGGAGAAAAGAATAATACATAAACATTATTTTCAGCAAATCTTTAAATAGAGAAATGTTATTTGTTGGTATTATTTACCACGGAAGCAATAGTTATTAAATTTAATATATCTCTATGAAATCATTATTCCAAAGTACAGTTATTCAGTAGTGTATACATATTGTTGCATTTTTTTAAAAAAGAAAATACATCTGTAAGAAGAACCTAAAGATTGGATCATAGATTTAACACATCATAAAAATTACTTGGTAGGTAGCTAAGTCATCTATATCCTGGAAATTGTTTTTGCCTTAAAAAATCCATCTGGACATTAAAAAAACGGCGCATTTAAAAAACTCTCAGGCTCCAAAGGAAACAAATATCTTGACAGAATTTGTGTATCTTTATCGAAATGAAGGTTAGGTGGCAAAGCCTATGGTTATAAAATGAAAAGTATATGCAATCTGAAATGTTTATTTTGAAACATATTTCAGTTTTTGCATTTATTCTTCCTGACAGATGCATATAATTCAGACACTTTTCCATCTTAACAGAATTTGTCAAGTTCAGTTCAAATTTATATCCATATGATCCGATAAAGTATAGTATCAATAGGTTATCATGAAGTGTAAATATAAACTCTACCAAATGTTGCTTTGATACATGCTACTTTTTCTTTTATCTAAAAATCAATCAATGCAGTTTTTCGTGATAGAAGGTAAAAAGGAGCTGATAGAAATTTGACTTGACCCCTATGATTTGCCCCGTTGCCAGAGAATTCTGGTTAGTTGTATAGATCTGACTTCTGTGGGGAGACTCAACCTGGTACTTATTTATTTATAAACTTCCACCTCACTAGAGATTCCAAGTTATATTTAGGAAACTAGAACCTCACATGATATGTGTTTATTTGATTCTTCGATTTAAATACTTCATGAGTACCCCAAAAGTAATTTTTAATGGAAAATTTTCATTAGGTTTACATGTATTACATCTAAACATCCCTGATGTATTTCTGTACATACCAAGACATGACATCTCACTTTTTGGAAACAAAAGAAAATCAAGCTTCTGAATGAAACTCCCCCCCCAAATTATTTCCACAGTTCTTCTTAGTTTAATATTTCCTTCAACTAATTGCATTTTGATACATATGCTATAAACTCCATTTTGACTTACACAACAATTTTTCATCCAGAAATCTATCTGCTTATATAACCATTTGTGACAAAGCAGAGTATTCTAGAGAATTTCAGAAAAGGCACCTAAGATATGTGTGTGTGTGTGTTTAAACCACTTTAATTTCAATGGTTTATGGATGTTTATGATAAGTTTGAAAGGAATTATTCAGCTCTCTCTTCCTTTATGGTAGTTTTTTTAAAATGAAAGCTAAATTTTAGAAATACCTACAAGATAAAAAACACAAAATGAAACACTTCTATATTTGGATTTTTTGCCCTGGTAATCAGAGACCGAGACTATAAGTTTGATACAAGTTTTCTTTCAATTAAGGAGGCTCTTGGGAGATGCTATAGGACACTAGCTATGTTGAGATTATGGGAAAGAGCTAAGATGCTTTTGTTTGTTGTGTTTTGTGTTTTGTGTTTTTATGGGTCAGAATGGAGCTCCACATCCTTGCACTCCTCCAGCACCCCTTGTATGTTTTATTGCTTTTTTGTGGGAAAACTAGTGGCAGCAGGGGTGTGAGACAGGAGGAGGTGTGGGCAGCTGAGTCTGCGCATCAGGTAGACTTGGTGTGGCGCTGCTCATGGTACTGAACCAGTCTGGTGTGCCAGGAAAGGATCCACCTTTCAAGCTTTTCTCTGTCTGTCATTCTCCTGCCTCTCCACTCAAAGCGCCTAAGAGATCCTAGGAAAATTAAGCTCTCACAAAAATCATTTGTTCTGTACCTGACGACATTGGTATCAAGAGGCAGGAGAGTGACTCAGGTCTCACATCAGGATTGGCCCTGTGGAGTTCATGCTAGTCTGCAGCAATATAATGTTATGTTTTGTGTATGTGCACGATGTTTTAGTTCCCAGTAGTTTACATGTACATTGCGGATGCATGGATTCCGTATTTAAAATTAAAACCCTAAAAACGAGAACATTTGCTTGAACATAGTTTGTAAGAAAAAAAGCATTAGAAAAGAAAAGGTCTTAGCTATGGGGAGGGAAAAATACATAGCCATGAAAATAGATAGTTGCACTGCATTGCAACTAGCTTTAATCAAACTCCCGTTTTCTGAAGACCACAGTTAACTGATGTTTATGAACATCTCAGGAGTTTTTCTAGATACTCCGGCTTCTTCTAAAAGATAGCTTTTGTAAAACCAGCCAGCTGAAACTCAGCAATATCTCAGCTGCTTTTTATCCCAAGGTGGTTTCAGTGATCCCCTGAGACTCAGGGATGAACAGGTTTCTTTGTGCATATACATCGCCGCAGAGTCTAGCCGGGACGAGTCGCTCAGGGGCCACCTGGGAGGAATTGAGATTGTGCCTCTGGGCCTGGGTCAGAAGGGCTGCTAGGCTTGACGTGACAGATTCCTTGGGCTTCTGTGAAGGACCTTGTCCTCAGGAGCAGAGCCACCATTTCTCCAGCTGGGGAGTAATAACAATTTCATGCTTTGGTGGGGACCTGGGTTTGTTGGCATCAATCCTAATGATTCCTACAGCTTTAAAGAAAACGAGCTTTGTGATTAAGCTTTCATTCTCTCTTCCTTTCCCTCCTCTTCTCTCTCTCCTCCTTCTCCATCACTCTCTTCCCTTCTCTTCCCTCCCTCTCCTCTCAGACTTTAGTGCCAGTGAATCAGCCCTGTGGACAGATGCATACTCTGCTATAGGTTTGCTTGCTTTGTTAGTTGCTCTTTAAAACCTCTCAGGTGAGGGCTTAAATGAAGAGACTTTACTCAATTTTGGTCTATTTCTTTTTTCTGAACGTTCCACTCTTCTAAGAAGCTAAATGTCTTAGACTAGTGTCCTTGCTGAGCACAAGCCTCCCTCTGGTGTCTGGAGGTCAGGCCACAGGCATGGAGAATACCAAATTGCAGGTATCATGTTCATCTAGGGTGGGCTTAAGGTGGCCTGAGGTTACTGATCTGAACCATACCTCTGCCTAAGCACAGTCTCAAACCTTCAGGAACTCTCTAGGTTTTTGAAGTTTTCTGGATCTAGAAAGAAAGGGAATGAGCTGACCTCCCTCGATAATTTTATTTTGATCATGTTCGCTTCCCTTTCTAAAGAGCGTGTGTGTGTGTGTGTGTGTGTGTGTGTGTGTGTGTGTGTATGTAAGGGGAGAGAGAGAGATGACAAATGATTGTAGGCATAGTTGCTGAGATGAGAATGGCCTTAGTTTAAAGTTGGAATGCAGACACACATAAACATGGTTATCAGGGACTTTTTAGAACATCAAAAGAAGTCAAACAAACTAGGACAAATAATTCTGCAGTTTTACAATGTCTCTAGTTAGGAAGTATACTTGTATAGGTGGATCAAGAGATTAAGGGGACTCAAAAATCTGAATTGCCTGGGAGATGACAGAATTGTTGGATTGTAAGAGAGGTTGTCTGTTGTGTCCCCTGATCTTTAAGACCAAGGGAAGGTGGGAAGAAAAGGGAACTGACATTTAGTCTGGTTTACTATATGTTGAACGTCCTACCAGGCTCTTTTATAGCACATTATTTCATATATTCTCACCAGAACCCATCAAGGTATTAATTTTTCTTCATTTTAGAGATGAGAAAACTCTGGAGAGTTATATAACCTGACCAGGGTCACACAGCTAACACATTTTGGAATCCAGATTAGACTTCAAATAAGCTTGTTTCCAGAATCTGTAGTCTTTTTCTTAAACCAGGAATATCTCACATGTTTTATTTTCCTCATAATCATTCATGGCAGAAGTAAAGATTTAATCACCATGGATTTCCCCAGACTTATCTTTCTTTATATTCTCCTCCCTGTGGTTACGTTAGGCTTCGGTCACAGGGGCAAAAGCCCCTATGCTTTGCCATACACTCCTCTCGAAGGCTGTATTCTTTGGCTCAGACTGTTCAGTTCCCCCTCAGTGCCTTCACCAGGATGTTGACTTGGGCTGCCTTTTATTCACATAGGTGTGTGAACTGACGGGCTTGGGACCAAACCTGCTTATACACCTATCTATACATGAAATGGCATTTTATGTTGCATTGTACTGTGAAACAGAGAAATTGGGCAAAGGCAGTAGCAAAGGCAGTTGCTTCTCAGATATTTAATTTGGGGATTTGATGATTCTTTTTCCTTCTTTTCCCAATTCTTTAACATTTATTTTAAGAAAGCTTTTTTTTTTTTTTTTTTTTTTGCTATCCTATTTCACATCCTAATGCACAATCAAGCCAATTAAATCATGAATCTGAACCTTCAAGGGCTTGGGCTAGTTCTTTATTGAGGTTAGGCATCATTCTGTAGCAGAATTAACTCTTTCAAGCCCTTGATTCATTATATTGCATTTATTAAATGTTTGATATTTAGTGCTTAATTCTCAAAGAAAGGAAAAATAAGAGTATGTTGGTAATTTACCTATATTGCATGGAGTGTTCTAGATATGAGTATACTGAATATAATTCTCTGCTTCAGTTTTCTTATCATGAGAGTGGTAATCCTTATTTTAATTGGAACTGTAAAAGTTTATTAATACTGGTGAACACCTTGAAAATTATAAATAATATCAAGTACAAAAATCAAAATATAAGTGGTAAGTTAGAAAACATTTAACTTCCAGTTAAATTAATCCTTCTATTTTCTTATAGTTTCTTGTTGAAACGTTAATTTTCTTTCAAGAGTCTTATGTTAAAATCTTTAAATGACTATTGCTCATATAAAAGGCTATTTCTGAAAAAGTAAAGACCTTAATGTAAGTAATCTAAGAATTCTTTTCATTGAGCTAAAAACTCAGAGGAAATTAGGTTAAAAAAGATAGAGTAGTACGTTAAAATTGGCAGTATTTTGGTGATTAAAATGATTTGGTAAATGATGAAAATATGAAAGATAGAATATTAAAGTTTAATATAGTGGCTTTTGGATTGGAATTAAACACTGGAGATCACACCAGGTATTTGCTTCAAAGATACAAATGACCTTGGAAGTTATGCTTTTGGATGTACGTTACTGTTTGTAGTACTGCGCAAAATCAAGGATTGAGGGTCACTGTGGGGAACAAAGGGAAAGAAACAATAAGGGCACTTATATGAATTCTTTCAGATTAGTACTGTGATGTCAGCGACCAAAATATTAGCCGAATAATCATTAGATCCTGAGTTTTATTTGGAGCTAAATCTCAGGTGAGCCAGTATAGTTCTTTTGACTTTGATTTAATTTCTTCATCTTCATCCCCCAAATGGAGATAAAATTGCTTACTTGCAAAAGAGATAGTGAATACTAATTAATTAATGGGTTTGAACATTGCTAATAAATTCCGTTTTCTTAATTTAGTTTTAAAGGCTACAAATTCAGAAATGCTAAAGATGCAGAAGTTCTGTGTTCATATATAATGTATCTCAATATTTGGGTTGTTCAAATGTGTATCTAGCAGACTCAAAACACAGATGAATTTCTTGGAGAGCTTAAAGCTCATTTTAACTAGCCAAATAACAATGGAACTCTTGGTAGAAAACGCTGAATTCTACTGGTTTTACCTATAAAGCTTAAGGTGTGTGTGTGTGTGTGTGTGTGTGTGTACTTATATATTCAGTTACTTTTGTCTTTTAGGTAGAAATCTAGAAAAATATATTTGGGAAAATAAACCACCAAATCACAGTGAATCCAAACTATCTCTTATCTCCAGTTTCTGATATGTATGCAGTGTCTGAAGGCATGGCAGCATCTGCCTGTGAATTAGCAGGTATGAGTTTATACTGAGCTGGTCTGTCTGACCTGCTTGACCTAATTTTAAGGAATTGTTTGAGGTTTTCAGGAAGTAACTTACCACAGTAGTATCAACTGTCCAGCGAAGTAAGTTAGACCACGTGGTAGCCTTCCAGAGTGATTGGGTCTCATATGTATGTGGTGTCTTGGAAAAGGCACTGGTCAAGGAGTCAGGAGCCCCTACTTCTAGGGCTGGCTCCACCTCTAACCAACTGAATAAGGCAGGGAGCGCTACCAGTTTCCTCAAATGTAAAGTGAGTGCAGTGGGTTAACATCATGCCCACCTTGTGCTGCAAACCAGTTCTCCCAATTCCTAGGCTGATTCCTTCCCTATTGTTTTATGCTATGTTTCCAAAGAGTGTTTCTGTGGGCCAGGGATCAACTCCAGGCAAACTACGTGGCAGAGAATAATGCCTGCAGAGAGCTGTGCACATATTCAATAAATACATATTGCTTGAAATACTTGATGATTAATTAACCATCTAGAGAAAGCCTGTGATCAATGCTGATGACTAAGCCTTCATGGCAAAATAGTTAAAATTTATTGAGTAGCTCTAAAGTGCCAGGCACTCCGCAGTTTGCAGGTGATATCTCATTTAAGCAATCATCCAGGAAACACATCTAAATCTTCCTGAAGAGTTTTGACATTATGGTATTATTGGCCGTTCTTCTCAGGAAAAGTCTTTTCTGCTGGACTTGTTTGGAGTCTCCCTCATGATGTCATTTGAAGAAATTCAGTAAAGGAAAACGGATTTGCATTGGGAGAAAGCAGGGCTAAATATCCATGGAAAACTCAAACTAAAGCATTGAATGTATAAATTGCATCTTGAAAGCTATAGCCAAGATCATATTGGAGCCAGAATCTTTCTCATCGTCCATGGTTTCTCCCCCTTTTCTGAATATTTAAATAGGCAGAAATATAGGCAGGAAGTGGTCTTCAAAAAATTTTTTTACCGTGTAAATATCTCAAGAATCCATCTTCTCCCGTCCATCCCTGGGATAATTGTTTTAGTTCAGACATCATCACCATCTCTCTCATGGAATGTTATAACAGCCTCTACCTGGTCTCCCTTCTCACCCTTTTCCAATCTGTTCTCTTTTCTTGCTGCCACTGTATTTCCTAACATTCAAACTGATCATATTTAAAATTCTTTAATGGCTCTCCTTCACATCCTATAGGGGACATTGCCTCTTTGTCACCTCCTTCCCAGGAGGAGGGAGCTACCCCATCCTCTGGGGTTTCTTGTGTACTTCGATACGCACTTCTTTTTGCAAGTATATCTTATGAATGTCTCTCCTATTGGTCTGTGAGTTTTCTATAATAAAACATCTTTGAAACATATTGGTGATTGGCACATTGTTAATAATTGCTGAAGGAATAAACAATCTGGGGTTCTTGAGCTATTCTGGGTTCAACAGAGGAGACATAATATCACAGTTCATTAAAATTGCTTTTCTAATCATCATCTTGTTTGAGTCTCATAGAAAAACCCAACCCTGTAATTCTGATCCATGCAAAGGGCTTGGTTCAGCGCCTTAGAATTCCTGAGAGGCAACCTGTTTGGCCAGGTGATAGTTGGGCAGGGCCCGGAGATAACTATTTCAGGATTACTTCCCAAAGGTCTGATCCTCCGTCCTGAGAGTAGGAGTAAAGTCTTAGCACCAACGTTACCCTGAGAGTCAAAACTGAATCCCTAGTCCTCAAAGGAAACGTTTCCAGGGCTGAGCATAGGATGGTATAGGAGGGCTGCAGGAAGTGAGGGAGAGAAAACATTTCTAGAATGATCTGAATGAACATGAGTAGAGAAGGGGACAGAGAAGGAACCCTATTAGGGGCCCTGCAGAAGCTTCTCAGATCTGAAAAACCCGGAATTCTGAGACAGGATTGACAAGTTCTGGCAAATAAAGCTAATGGCTATGGTATTCAGAAAACTTTTATACTTAGAAGAGAGCCTTTTAGCATCAAGGTATTTCTTCAACTTTCTTACCAAATTCCTTCACTTTGCCATACTTCCTGACATGCCAATGAATAGGGACTTGTCTTTGTTAATAAGCCTCTTTTAACAGACAAATGTGCAAAAGGCATCTCAAATTTAACGTGTCCAGAACAGAGCTTTTGATTTCCTACCCCTCCCCAAACCTATCCCCTGCCAAATCCTCCCAGTTTTTCCTATCTCAGTAAATGATATACCCATTCCCTAGAAACAAGCAAACAAACAAACTAGAAGCCATCCTGGATTCCCCTTTCTCTCTCACCCCGTACCCACCCATCAGCAAACCCTATCAACTCCACCTTTCCTAAGTCAGAGCACACTTCTCTATCTTTACCACTGCCATCTTTCCCTGAGCCACCGTCATTTCTCTCTTGGTCTACTGCAGTCGTTTTCGGACTGGTGTCCTTATTTCTACTGTTCCCCAAGATAGTCCATCCCCCACAGAGCTGCCAAAGTGAACTGTTAACCTGGAAATCAAGTCACTTCGCTCCACAGCTCAAAGCCACACAGAACTTTCTATCTCGCTCAGCATAAAATCTGGAATCCTTACAGTAACCCACACCATCTACCTGCCACCTACTCTTCTAGTTCCTACCCTTCTTTTTTCTCCCCACTTTTTCCTTTCTAGCCATTCTGGCCTTCTTGTTCATGGACCTTGTGCCTTAAGAAACTAGTGGATTTTCCTGCTTTTCATTGGTTTCTTATAAGTTCAGAGCTAAACTTATGGTCTATCTCCAGTAAGACTATGATAATATACATTTAAAAACATACCAAGAGATTTCTGGCTCAGCCTTACTTTCTTACTATTATTTTCTCTTTCTTTTTATTAATTCAAACTTAAATTTACTCCTTACTGACTTTCTTGTTGTAAAATCAATATACATGTTTATGATGAGAAAATCAGAAAATATAATAAAAAAGTAGAACAATATTCTTTTTTTTTTTTTTTTTTTTTTGGCTGTGTTGAGTCTTCGTTGCTGCACACGGGCTTTCTCTAGTTGTGGTGCGCGGGCTTCCCACTGCGGTGGCCTCTCTTGTTGCGGAGCACGGGCTCTAGGCGCACGGGCTTCAGTAGTTGTGGCAGATGGGCTCAGTAGTTGTGGCTTGCGGGCTCTAGAGCACAGGCTCAGTAGTTGTGGCGCACGGGCTTAGTTGCTCCACGGCATGTGGGATCTTCCCAGACCAAGGCGCAAACCCGTGTCCCCTGCATTGGCAGGCGGATTCTTAACTGCTGAGCCACCAGGGAAGTCCCTAGAACAATATTCTTATCAGACTGCCCCCACCCCAATTCTCCAGTGACCTTCCCCCCATTACTTCTATTATAAAGTTTAAAGGCTTTAGCATGAGTTAAAAATCCTGGTTTCTTCTTATCTCCAGCCTCATCTCTCAACTCTCCCCTTTCACTTGGCTACCTTCTGTTCATTCTTCAGGTTTCAGTGAAAACGTTAGGCTTTCTCAGATACCTCATTGGTGAGCCCTCCGTCCTTACCGACTCCTAGCACTCTATTGTAAGGTGATGCCATTGCCCCTATTGGAGGATGGGGACAGTGTCTTTCTTATTCTTCATTGTATCCACAGCTTTAGCTTAGTATCTGGCCCATAGGAAGCTCTTAATGAATATTGATGAGTGAATGAATAAATGAATGGATGAGAAGCTCTCACTCAGGGAGGGTTTTTGAAAGTATCTGTCCAGGGTTTACTCTGTACAACAGATATAGTATGAGAGGTGGGCAGGGAGTAGATGTGAATTATAAGACACTTTGAATAGGTACACTTTAGGGGGTAGTATTGTCAGAATCTTTTCCGTTGGTGGACACGCAATAAGATTCAAGATTGCCAACGCCCTCCTTCAGTAGGGGGTCTCTTCATCTTCACCTTAGTGCTCTTTGTGGGAACTACTGAGTTTAAATGCTTGAACACGATAGAATCAAACAAGAAGTTGGAGAACCAGTATGTGACCTTTGTCATCATTCTAATTTTATTGACCCTCAGTATTCATTTTATTGATTATAAAATCAATGGTGTTTTCTTTGTGTCCGTAGCTGGGTAGCAAGCACTGTGAGTGTGCAGCAGATCTGTGGCTGTATTTTCAAGCTCGGTCTCTCATCAGGATGGCAGAGATTTGGCTCAAAAGTAATCTATTTTCTGAATTAATGAAATAGCTTTTATTTGGCCCTGCCATCTTTATGGAGCAGTTAAATCTTTGCTCTAGGCAGAAGTGATGGTAACACCACTATTTACAGAGACACAGCAATGTGCAGGGCTCAGAAATGCAGACAGTTTCAGCAAATAGTTCATTCTAGGCTCCCTGGTCTTTCATAAAATGGTCCAAATAGTCTCTTCATATGCAGAAGGTTTTTATAAAAATGAAAAATAAAGCATCTCACATTCAGACAAATGTTATTGAAGGTGTTGGATTTGGAGGCCACTATGATGATACTGATTTTAAATATCATTTCTTTTTCCGTCAGACTTCCTATGAACACATATTGAGTATCCCCATCCAATAAGTAGAGATTTGCTTTTTCTTTACTAAAAATAGTTATCATTTATTGAGTGCCTACCATGTATCATATAATCTTTTTGAGCCTTCAGAACAACATGATAGTTGGGTGTTTTTACTCCAGATTTACTGAGGCACTGAAGGTGCCTCAATGATAAATATCTTAAAACTAAGATCACAAAGCTGGGGTTCCACTTGTATTTCTTTGATTCCAAACTCTCTGCTCCTACCATGGCAAGAATCTAGGAAGAATGGTGGAATTATCAGTGTAGAATCTAATGTTTTTTAAAATGCTTAAAGGAAGCAGTTAAGAGATTTTTTTCCCCTAACATGCAAATTTACACCATAAATGTATGAATGAGGCTATTGTGAAGGTAGGAGATAGTTCTTTTGCAGGTGAGGACAGATGCTCTGGAGAGAGAATAAGGTGGGATAAATTTGTGAAATGCTCATTGACTCTTAGAGCTGAAAACATTTATAAGAGTAATAAAAAAGAAGTGAGAATAGACTATAGATTCTTTGAGTCCTGTGGTCGATTAAGGAAACATGAAAAGACAGGAAGCAAAAAGCTGGGTATTCTAGCGGGCAGATCCTAAAAGCAGGCTTAGAAACAGACCCTGGTGGAGCAGCCAAAGGAAACAAGACAGAGAAGCCACAAAGAATACAGGAAGCTTTGATCAGGAGAGTATGGCCCAAGTCAGAAGACATATACCAATCACGGTTCTTAAGAAGGGGATATCAAGGGTGACACTTACAAAGTGGTTATAGATACTACTCTGTAACCAGAAGCAAGAAGGCATTTTTCTCCAAGGATCATAAGGGGGAGGAGCAAAGGCAACAAGTACTAAAGTTTGATCTAAAACTGGTTAGCAGAAGTCAGGTAGACTAGACACAGGCTGGGGTTCCATTGACTGCCCTTCCAACCCCAAGGGCAGTGACAACATTTAGTCTCTTGGAAGTCTTTGCTTGCTGACCGAATGGCAGATGCCAAGATAAATTAACTACAATCTCTGTCCTGGTCTCAACAAGATCACCTTGTGAGGGTAGATGGAAGAGGGAGGAAAAGAGACAGATGTGAAAGCAGATAAATCACAGACAGCACAGCGAGTTATGTAACACCGACATATACATAGAAGGCACTTTGGAAGCACAGAAACAGTGATGACTAATTATTAGAATAGGAACACACACAAACTATTATGCAAAGTCTTAAGTGTTTTAAATCATGTGCAAAGTGCTATATACTAGCATAGTTACAGAAGAATTAATTCTTCCCAGGGGCTTTAAGGAAAACTTCATTGAACAGGGGATATTTGAGAGATTTTGAAGGGTGGGATTTTCTCCAGGCGGAGAATGAAGTTAACTACCAAGAACGAGAAGGAGGATTCTGTACCCTTGTTCTTTCACAGAAAGATTCTAGGGATAGAACTATAATCTATTCAATCAACCAGGGAGAGACACTCAAACTGTAGACTCAACCATATTCTTCTCTTTTGTTTTTTTTTCTTCAAAATTTAAAGACATTTATTAAAAGTAGATTATTATAGTAGATCAAGTACTGAGCACATAAATATAATGTATATAATTTTTATAAACATGTTTTGTATATGATCTAAAGGATCTTATAAAATAATTATCCATGCTATAATTATTTTTATGGCTGAGTAGTATTCCATTGTATATATGTGCCACATCTTCTTTTTTAAAAATTTTTTAAAATTTTAACATCTTTATTGGAGTACAATTGCTTTACAATGGTGTGCTAGTTTCTGCTGTATCACAAAGTGAATCAGCTATACATATACATATATCCCCATATGCCCTCCCTTTTGCGAATCCCTCCCACCCTCCCTATCCCACCCCTGTAGGTGGTCACAAAGCACCGAGCTGATCTCCCTGTGCTGTGTGGCTACTTCCCACTAGCTATCTATTTTACATTTGGTAGTGTATATATGTCCATGCCACTCTCTCACTTTGTCCCAGCTTACCCTTCCCCCTCTTCTCTTTCAATTATCGCTAAAATGTAAGCAGTTGCCCAGCTCCTGTGACAGTTAAGCTTATAGTGATGGATTTCTTTATTGCGGAAGTGTGTTTTGTTGTGGATGTCTGTGTTTACAGGTAAAGCATAGAGGAAAACTATTGGAGCTCTGACTTCTGCAGTGGTTGTTGGAGAAAAGTGTGTGCCTCTGGTAGACGAGAGTGTCAAACATGGAGTGTGTGAATGTGTGTCTGTGTGAGGGGTGGGGCAGAGCCACGGCAACGCCGGGATACTGGGAAGAGGCTGTGACTCCTTCTACTGCCTTTGGGCTTTGGATGCCTGCTGCTTGGGCACCTGTAGGAAGACTGTGCTGTCCTGGCATTTGGCTGATGGCCTTTGCGTCAGGTCCACCTCTTGTCAATAAAAGACCACGTTTTGTATGTGATGATATTCTGGCTCCCATAGAAAGGGTTAAAGGAGAGAGTCTCTTCTTTCAGAGATAGTATGAGTCTTCAAATTACTTTCTCTGGTCTAGGATATTGTGTAGAACACGTCTAGGTGGTTTACCATTGCTTCTCAACAGCTGTCCTGGGATGGGAAAAGTCAGGCACAGTATGTACCCGAAAACCGTAGAAATGTCAGCATGTGCTACGCTGATATATTAATTCCAATAGTGGTGATTCAGAAACACATATTGCATATACACCATATGGGCCTTAAATATTTATGAAACCTAAAAGTCAGAAAAACCATTCTTTAAATGTAAAAGTTAAAAGTCTATATAGTTTTTCATGAACTAAGTTTTAAGCATTTAATTTTTAAATTTACATGTTACTGAAAGGACACATAATTAAAAATAAAATTAATTCTTATTGATTACCTACTTTGCAAAAGACACTCTATTAGGCACTATGGAGGAATAAAAAGGATGCCCAGAATTTGTCAGATTCTTATCTTGTTCTTCTGACTTTCTATTTTTACCACCCATTGAGTGGTAATTTCTCATTGTAGGATAAGAACTGAAAAGGAGAATAGGGAAATCTCAAATCAGTCTACTCTTTGTCTTTTCCAAGCGACATGGCATCTAGGGAAAAGCAGAGCTTAGGAGGAGGTTGTAAAGCAGTGATTGTAAAGAAGGCGTCTTAGAATTATGAAAACAACACTTTTTTTTTTTAAACATCTCTTCCAAGCTTGGTATGGTACTGAGTGATTTGGCATAATTTAGTCTAACAGCTCTGGGCTGGTAACACAGAAACCTGGCTTCTAGCTGTGGCTCTGAAACTAATTAGTTATATCTTAGTTTACTAATTTATAAATGAGAGACCGATTGGTTTAACCTTAAATTTGATGTTATACAGATTATCTCTCTAGCCTTTTACATGTTTACAATGAAGACTTTAGGCCACTGAGAACTAGAATCGTATCTGTTTTGACCACTATTGTATACCATGTACCTAGGACAGTTCCTGGCACGTGTGTTCCAGGAATATTTAGAATGAAGGAAGGAATAAGATGATTAAAATCTAATCTTAATAAAGAATTTCCTGACACCATCATGTCCCCCTTTTAGGAAATGTGGCTTCTATATTTATTGCATTTGGAAGAGGAGTTGCATTGACACTTGCTTTGTGACATAATTTTAATATAAATAACCCTTTACTATATTTTGGACACCCTTTATCCATTTTACTTGCTTCTTTCTATCCTCATTGTTATTCATCAACTACTTTCTATCACTCTCATCCATCTTGATAATTTCAGCTTATAGTTTGCCTTTCTACTTTAGCTCCTGTGAACATCCTTAAAATTTTTTACTTAATTATTGGATACTTGATTTTTTTTCTTAACTTCCTCATCTTCACCTTCACTTTATGATTATTCCCATGGGATCTCATCCCCACCTAGAATGGTTTATCTCTAATATCTTAAGATCCGTTATAATAATTATTATATCAGTAGGATTATTGTCAGTGTTTCCTTTTCTCACCAATCTTTATAAGTTGTCCCTTGAATATCCTTTCACACCAAATAACCTGATATTTACTTTTTATTTTTAAAACTCCTTTTCCCTGGGGCTATTGATTTACTTTTGAATTTTTTTGAGTCCCTATCTACTCTAGGTCCCATGACCCCTGATGAAACCTCGACATTTTGAGAGGGCAGTAATCTTGCATGTTCTCAGTCTTGCAGTGGACCTGGTGTGCCAATTCTGGGATCTAATGCAGCCTGACTATGCATTACCAGCTCTTGTCCTGCCAATTGGAGAGAAGGTCATAAAAGCATACTAATAGGGTCCTATAGAAATTGATTCAGTCTATCCTCAGCCTTGTTTTTTGTGATGTTACATCACATTTGGATGCAACAGTTCCAATCCATTTCTCTACTTCTTATGTCCTCAGTCTTATTCTTACTTCTTTTACACTTAAGAGAGAAGCTTTCCTGATTTACTTAGAACATTGAGGGACTCTGTGGCAATAATACTGTCAACTTCTTTCTCTTCAATTCAGAAAATCTCTTGTACCTCCACTCCCTGTTCTCCTGACTGCTGTTCCTTTTTTCCATGGTTAATTCCATTAACTTGTGCTTGATCCTATCACTACCTGATTCCTCCAGGAATTTGTTTATTTCTTGCACGTTTAAGTTTCCAGATCTCCCACTTACTTGTATGTTTCTTTTGCATAGATCATTGACTTTGAGTTTAAGTTTCCAGGTGTCCCACTTACTTGTATGTTTCTTTTGAGTAGTTTAAGTCTCCAGATCTCCCACTTACTTGTATGTTTCTTTGGAGTAGTTCATTGACTTTGTGGCTCGGTTTTCTCATCTGTAAAACAGAAAAATTATACTCATCTCATTGGATTGCAGAAGGATCAAATGAGATAAAGGATTCTTATGTGTCTTTCCACCTGCTTCTTTGTGGTGATATAGTCTTAGCTACTTGGAGCAGAATTGTAAAATTTTTCCTCCCAAGTCATTACCTTTGCTCTAAGTAGGACCAGACTCACAGTAAGCAGCATACTCTAACTGCAGAATGTGTAAACATATTTGTGATAAAAAAAAAAATCAGGCTAGAACTAGAGATATACTGCTACCCCAAGGGGATTTTTTTCCTAGAAATGTGGAGCCTTGCTTATTAAGAAAAATGAGAACAGTCAATTTTGAAAATAAAAGTAACAGGCAACTTGGGTATTAATATGGCTTTTAAGAGCTCACTGTTTTACCTACAAAATAATGGGGTTCGACCGGGTGATCTCTAAGGTTCCCTGCGGCTGCAGTCTGATATTATGGCCTGAGTCTGAGCTCCACTTATGGGTATGAAATTCATAGGCTGAACTCCTGTGTCTCCAGAATTATAAGGCAGCAGCTCAGGGATGGTACTATTTCATCAGACAAAGAAGAATTTCTTGTTGCAAATGATTGTACTATTAGTTTTCGAGAGAAAACTCAATGATCTGCTCAGTGTACAAGAAGCAGTATTGAGTGTTTCCTAGCAGATAGATAGCTGGCAGGCTTAAAATGAGTATTGATGTGTTTATGTGGAGATAAGGATACACGTTAGCTTTTCTCAGAATTCCATTTTCAATTACTCTTGAACTAGTTTGAAAATTCATCGTCTTCACGCCAAATATCTTTTAGTGTGCCACGTGCGCTGCGTAGCAGACCCTGGCATCTCAACAGGGCTCCCCTAAGTACGTGCAGGCAAAAATTAAATGGCATCGGGGATTGCAGCTTTCTGGTGTTGCTCTGCCAGTCAGGAATCAAGGATTTTTGTCCGTTCGATGATATACCTGTTTCTCTTATCTTTTCATTCTTGTTTCGCTTCTTACTTCTCTCCCTCTCTTCCTTCCTATTTTTCTCTTTTCTTTTTGTCTGTCTTTCCTTTCACATAAAATCCATGGCTTTTTAAAACAGAATGAGCAAATGAATGAATACAGGTCTCTCCACCTTCAGCTGCTCTTGCTAGTTAAAAGCAGAGAGAATATCACAGAGAACTAGGACTGGAGCGGGTATTGGGAAGTCATTCAGGCCACTTCTCTAACCTTAGGCCACCCCACACTATACCTAGGTAGCATAGATGAGAAAATTCCATCACCTTTTCTTGTCTCTCTTCCAATATTGACCAACTTTCAGAAATGCTGCAGTATTAAACCTGCTGCTAAATTGTCTTTAATGCTGGCAGTGGTGAATGTGTTGACAAGTTAGAAAAAAAAGGGGGGCCATTGAGGCATGGTCCCAGAAAAGTTCGATTTTTCTAAACGTGATGCTTCATAGGATGGCTATAGGTATATGCAACCTAGGATCGAATGGATCCTCTTGAAATATAATAAGACTATAAAACTCAGCTACTTTAAATCCTGTCTTGGTCCCATATGTGGCCACAGCTGTGAGGTCCACAGTATGGTTATTTTAAATCAAACTGTTTTTCTAAAGATAGACAATTAATAATGTTAGCAAACTTGTGGGATGCATATTTTTACAACTTAAAATTTTACTTATTTCATAGAATTTCATGGATTGTTAGATTGGAAATGGACCTTAGTTCTCTATCAGATGCTTAAATTCCCTTTAGAATATCCAAATGACCATCTATCCTCTATCTGAATATGTCTTGGGGATAGAGTGTACTTACGAAGCCTCTTCCATTTTTAAAGCACTCAGATTATTAAAAAGTTCTGCCTTATATGAGAAGATTTAGGCGTAGTCTAAGTATTAATCTAACCAACCCTTTTTCATTCAGGATTTGTAGCTTGCTTGCAAAAAAAAAAATACTTCGTCTCATTCCAATAAAACGAAGCAAAGCAAAAACCAACCTGAATGTAATTTGTAAAGCTAAATAGATTAGTGAGAAATGATTAAATTTATTTAAAATTTAGGTTTTTGGTAGTAATGCAAAGAGGTGATTTGTTAAAGCAGGCACACGTACAAGGTTTTTAAAAATAACTCATTATATATATATTTTCCTTTGGGGAATCCAATCTTTTATTGCCTAAACTATTGATGACTTCAGCTGTTATATTTGTCTTATAAGACTTAGGATCTGCCCTTTGTTTTGCCTTTTTCAAAAACATGATCTTAAATACATATTAACTTATTTTCATTTTATAAAAGCAAAATCTTTGCTATAAAATTGTCTCAAAGCACAGTGCAAAAGTAAAACATTCTATTAGCTAAAACACGAGTCAGCTGACTTAAAAATGGAACCTATTAAGAATACAGTATTTTAACACTACAAAGTTATTCCTTTTAGTTTGCTGTTGGCATGAAAAACAGGCAAGTGCGGGGGAAGAAAGAGCCATTTGACTAGATAGTGGGGGATTGGGGTAGGTGTGTTGGCACTCAGAGGTGTGCTGTGGTGAAACATACCACCCTCTGCCTCTGATGCTTGGCTTCTTTACACAAAAAGTGACCTGATACAGAGGGTTGTTGAAGAGATTAAAAATAAAATACACAAAGTATCTGATAATCAATAAAAGACAGCCGTATTTATGACTCATGTACCTAATATCCATGTTAATAATGAATCTGTAAATTGAGAAGGATCTCAGGGTAGTTCCCAGAGTTAATGACTAAATTGTTGCTTCAAGAGTTTGGAAGGTAGCTATAGTTGAAAGATCATGAACTTTGGAGTCTGAAGGGCTTGGTTTTGAATCCTGGGTGTGCCACCTGTTGGAAGAGTGACTTTAGGCAAATTATTCATGTAGGCTCTCTCTGCACCTACATTTCCTTATTATAAATATCACATGAATAAAGCATATAGCGATGATGGGTGTTTAGCAGGAGCTAATGCTCCCCTCCCCCAGTATGGCTAATCTGTTGCAGACACTCCTGAGTTGAGAGTGATCATAAGGAGGCAAGCACTATCCGGTTACTTTCAGAGTCTAAGGATTCAGATTGCCAGGCAGGTTTTGAAGTTTTGACATTGTAACATGCTAGCAGGGTCCCTACTGCTCCTGGAATGCAGATTTGTTATTGTTCTGTGTAGGAGTGAGGCATTTCTCCCAGTCTTCACTGGATACCTTATATCCTGAGATACAGAGCCCCATGGCACCTCTGAGACAAGGCTATTGTCATAGACTCAATGTCTTCACTTCAACCTATTTTTCTAACAAGTGACATTTATCCAAAACTCATATGGTTTCTTTTCTTCTTCTCAGAAGAGAGGATTGTGCAAGTTTCTGAAATTTGGGCATTACAGTAAAAATAGAGACCTGGAATCGAAATACCTGGGTCTGGTTCTTAGCTACTTACAAGCTGTGTGACTTTGGGCAAATCACACACCTAATTTTAGCCTCAGTTTCCTTATTTATAACATGAGAATAGTAATAATAGGTTGATATCTTCACAGAATTGTTTTGAGAATTAAGAGGGATGATAAAGTTGCTGGAAACTGAAACTATGTTATATAAATGTGAAGCTTATTATCTTACCAGACCTGACCCAGTCAAGGAAAACACCACCTTTGGAATCTCCCATAAGACAAAGATGGTCTCCCAAGACAGCCTAAGGCCCTGCACTTCTCAGCACGAGCTGGTCCTCTGGGGGACAAAGCCGGGGGAACATTGTGCTGAGACTCTAACTGCAGTAGACTTCTTTCTGGGCTAGATGACTTCCTAAGGAGACTGGTCCGCAATACAGATTCTACCTCTAACTCTGGCCTGTCATAGAAAGACTAGACAGTGTGGGTGACTCCAGTTGAACCAACACTGTCACCAGATAAATAGCTCGAAGTGCACGTCGTTCGTAAGGATTACCATCATAGATGAAGGCTCATTAATTTATAATAATGTCTGATAATTATATCACCCTGCATGTTACAGAGTGCTTTTATAGACATTGTTTGCTCTGATCTGCATGTAAAACCTCATGATGTCCATAAATCAAGTATCATCATGATTTCCATTTTACAGATTTGCCTCAAATTGGTTCCCAATATCACCTAGATATTTAGTGATTGAGGTGAGACATAAATTGAGGCATTCAAATTGGATTGGATTCATGACCCATTTTTTTTCTCCCACTCTCAATATCTTAAAGTATTGTAAGTAATGAACCCAGGCATTGGGAAAATAAAGCTGCAGTGTGTTCAGAGACTTTAAAAGTCTGCGTGAGATCATTTCTGTTTTACTATGCACACAGGTAATAAGCAAGTTTTCCATCCAGAGGGCCAGCAGGATCTCACTTCTTTTTTAGATGTTCTTCTTCTGATTTTGGATGATTAGGGAAAAGAGAATGCTAAATGTTAAGAAGAAAACACGAGGAAGTTAAAAAACCAGTAAAATGCTGGTAACAGAAGTTGTGAATATGGAAATTTAAAGAAGTACCTAAGTTTGTGCACAACCTCTTGAATACATTGATGTGTTGTGCTTGAAATGTTGTCTTCATGTTCTGTATGAGACTGACTTTTAACGTCTGTGGCTGGATATAAGGGAATGCACATGTATAAAAGCATCTTTTGCCATGATACTGTTTGTTTGAAAAACGGCAACAAGAGTTTGCTTGCCTTCCTGTAAATTGACATAGCTTTGGATTAGGATAAAGTAAAATCTCCTTGGCATGGCAAACCTCCAGCATCTTCTCCCCTCCTTCTTCCAAAAGAGGCATCCACCTTCATACCAACCACACCACGGTGCTGCCAGTCTGTGGAGAAGTCAGTTTAAGTGCTGGGTTGGTTTCCCTTCTCACCACCACCTTTTGATGATAGATTGTTACTTGTTGCTGTTACCATTCATACGACTGAGATATCAGGTTAAAATGTTTTATCAACTTTCCCAAGGGTTACGTTCTATTCAAAATATGGCACTGAGAGGAAATTTTTCTTTTTCCTTTCTCCTACTTTTACCTCTGATAAACTTTTTCCAGCTAAAAGGATATGTCACATCCACTCACTTGTAAGGAAAATTTGAGAAACTCCTCTTTAGAGTAATTTATTTCTGGTTTCATTAGACAAACTTTGTTCTTCCCTCATCCCTATATCATTCCTTCCTTCCAAGGAAAGAATTTTCAAGCATGTCAGACTCATAATTTAAGTAAGAGCCAGTATCTGGAGTTTATTTTTATTTCTGTATTTACTGGAGTTTAGGGAAGGAATAAACTAGCACATAGTTTATAGACAAAACACATTGTTGAATCTGTAATGTATGATATCCGTGCTCCAAACAACATTTATATTACATTAGTACATTTATGAGTTATCAATGTATCTGACTAATTTATTAGTTGAATAAACATAAAACAACAAAAAGACTGCATCTTAGCATATGCAGTACAATATTTCATTGGATTAGACATAGTTTAGGGTATTAAAACTGACTAGTGTTAAGTGCTAGATTTAGAAAGGTAGAGTAATATAGATTTACGCCTTTAAGAAAGCTCTTATTTTTCCTTTTGGTTTTTAGTAGGTAGCTGAGTCTCACTGGACCAGACAGACAACTAGAAGGTATAGGAGGCTGAAAGGAGGGCTAGGGGAGAGGCGCGAAGATCTGCCCGAGGATTCTCATCTTGCTCATGCACTTGGGAGCCAGAGCAGCCCCTACACTTGTCTCTCCTTTCAGGCATTATATGCCCACCCCCAGCCCCCAAAAGAGTGATCTTTCTTAGCTTATTTTTCCTAACACCTTCCACTTTCTAATAATTTTTTCCCCAAAAAGCAAAACAGATTGGCAATTTAGGCTATGCAGAATGTATTTTTTAATGTGTAAGTTTCAAGATGTAAGGGTCATATGTTGTAAGGGTTTTGCATAGTATATTTATAGCAATACGTTGTAAGTCAATGGATTAATAGTTGGTGAAATATTTTTGTGAACTCCAGTGAACTAATAGATGGTAGTTACTTTTTGTTGTGACAACCATTAGATATACAATTAACCCCATAACTGCTCCTCTGCCCTGCCCCCCCATCTATCTATTTATACTTCTTGGTTCAGCCAAGTCACACCTTAGATATATTACAACCATAGATTAAAATGCTATGCACAAAGAAGTGAGATATATATATATAAAATCATATATATGTATATATTTGTGACTTGGCTGAACCAAGAGATATTATGTCTTATGCCCACTATCTAATTTTCTGACTTGCTAAATAGCTAAAGAGCCTAAAAAAACTCCCTTGTATGACTCCCTTGTCTCGGCGACTTCAGTCTTTTACTAGTGGAGGTTTCACCTCCCAGAGTATAATGTGGAGCCTCCTTAGTCCCCTCTTTATTTGCTATTTGCTTCCTGAGAGAGGTACTCTCCTCATGGGTTATAAATGGAGAGGCACTGATAATGGGCAAGGAAGAGGCAAACAGCGCTCTGGCTGCTGCAAAAGGTGGCAGCCGTACAGTAGAGGTCCACCTGCACCACTATCCAGCTTTGCAACCAGGGGCAGCAGTGGGATGTGAGGAGGACATGTTCCTAAGCTCTTTCAACTGGCCCAGCGTGGTTTAGCCAGTGCCTGTGCAGCTTAGTTCATTTCCATTTGACTTTATATTTTTTTAAATTATTGATAGTTCATAAACATTTCTTTTTTAAAAAAATTTTATTGGCGTATAGGTGATTTACAAAGTTGTGTTAGTTTCAGGTGTACAGCAAAGTGAATCAGTTATGCGTATACATATATCCACTCTTCTTTAGATTCTTTTCCCACATAGGTCATTACAGGGTATTGAGAAGAGTTCCTTGTGCTATACCGTAGGTCCTTATTAGTTATCTATTTTATATATAGTAGTGTGTATATGTCAATCCCAATCTCCCAATTTATCCCCCCCTCACTTTCCCCCCTGTAACCATATGTTTGTTTTCTACATCTGTGACTCTATTTCTGTTCTGTAAACAAGTTCATTTGTATCATTTTTTTAGATTCCACATATAAGCGATATCATGTGATATTTCCATTCAACTTTATATTAATGGTCAAGCCATTGGTCCTAGTTTTCGGAGTTGTTATAATTTTTCATCTGTTCACTGCGTCCAAAGAGTCTTTCTAAAATGCAGATCTGATTATATTACTCTCTTGCTTTAAAACTTTTAAAGATACCCCATTGCTCTAAGGATAAACAACAAACCTATATTCCTTCAAAAGACCTAAAATGCACTGTATTATCTGGTTCTTTCATCCCTAGCCTGCCTTATTTCCCTCCATGCCCCACTACACATTCTACAATCCAGCCAGACTGAATTTATTTGTTTAAAAAAAAAAGTCTCCTCCATCTCTTGGAACATGCTAACTGGTCTTCCACTTTCCTTACCATCTTTGCTATTTCTTGTACCTTGTTTTCCCAAATAATTCTCACTCAATTTTTTGATTTTCTCTTGGAATTCCTCCAGGAAGCCTCCCATACTAGCTTTAGTCTGGGTGATGTGCCCCGCTGGTGTGCCCCTGGCACCCTGTTCTACCCCTATTATTAAACTTAGCTATTATTTGTTTCGAGTGGATTATATTTCCCACCAGAAGATAAAATCCTCAAAGGTAAAGACCTTATCTCTTTTGCTTTCCATGATATTCCCAGTGTCTTGTGTGGTGTCTGTCATGTTATTGTTGTGGAATAAACACTTGATAACTGGCAAAAATATTTTTTTCTATGTCCTCAGAGTCTTAGAGCATTCATCACTTTAAACCATAAGATGCATTCATAATGGAGGAGGAGCATAGACCAGTGTTAAAGAGCCCAGAATCCACCTTATGAGCCAATGTTCGGAAGCTTGCTCCAACATTTACTACCTGTATGACTTTGAGCAAGTTATTTAACTTCTCTGTGCCTCAGTTTCCACATCTTTTAAATGGAGATAATAATAGTACATACCTCACAGGGTTGTTACGAGGATTAAATAAGTTACCTTTGTAAAGCATTTAGAATCTACATGGCACATAATAAACATATATTTTGAGTGTTTAAATAAATAAACAATCCCTCTAATAGCCTTTTGAATTGAGAATTATAAAATACTATAAGCGTATTTTTAACTGACTTTCAGGCCCATTAACATACCTCAAAGTGTGGTTGCTTAAACTAACTTGAACTTTTAAAAAATATTTTGGTGTTTTATTCCATTGGCAATAGGGAACAAGTAGCCCATAGCACTATTTTTATTCACCATAATCAGCTGTATTATTTATGGGACATCCTTATGTTCTTCAAAAACTTACTTCACGAACTAAACCGCTTTCATATCTGCCAGCCACCATGATGTGCAGAGAGTGGGTGTGGTTCCTCTCTTTTCCTAGTACTTCTTCACTGCAACTACGGCTGTTGCCTAATATTATATCCTAATATCATGATTTTGGATGATTTTCAGTAGTAACCGAGTCAGTGTACTTTGGGATGACACTGCAGAATAGTTCATTGAAGAGGACTTTGGCGGCAACTTTGCCTATAATATGAATTGCCAAAGTGACTCCCTCTATCAGATGTGTTCACACCCCACCGGTTTCCATTGCAGCATGGGCCAAAGCAAGGATCAAGTACTATTGGTGCCATCTGGGTTATAGGCATCCCTTATATTCCCTACATCCCTAAATGTGGAAGTTCTCTAGAGTGTATGAAGCCCTAGCACTACTCTGGAACCATACATTTAAACTAGGATATGTTAGGGAACCCAGAAAGAACAGAGAAAATATTCTATAGACATCTGTAAGTTTGTAATAACAAACAAGGAAAGGTAAGTTTTAGAATTATGTTGAATGGTGATTGGGAGTATCTCAATAAATCTTATTTCAGCTGATTTGAAACACTGGGAAAGGATGTAAATGGCATTGTAAATGCACTTTAAAAACTCATTAAATTCATTCATCAATATTTATTGGACGATTGCTATCAGGTTTACTTGTGAAGTGTTCTAGGATTTCACAATAGTGTTAGTAGCGTGGAGGAGGGTCTTGGAATTTGGGTTGACCCACTCATGACGGTGTGGTTTCAGCCGTGTTTTGAAGAAATCAATTTAAATACAGAACTTAGCTCTAGTCAGGGGAAATGGGAAGTCCAAGTCATAGGAGGCAAAAGGCTAGTAGGTTCAGGTGTGATTTGGCATCTCTCTTTACAAAATTTGCTTCTTCATGAAGCAGGGAAGAGTAGCTGAGATGGAGCCCATTCAGGAGTAAACAGGACTGATGTCCATGTTATGAGAACTGTTCTCATCTATTCTTAGTCTTCTCTGGAAATACTTGGATTTGGGGGGAAAAAACTTGTCATGGTGGGTTTTATGTTTTCCAAGTTTTGTACTGGACACTCAGGAAACCATGCCAGACAGATGACCTTTCCCAAGATGTTCCCAAGATGTATATTCTGTAGATCCTCGAAGTATTTAACAGTGGTTATAGGTGAGGACTCTGGAAACAGACAGCTTTTCTTCTTATACAGACTTTGAGCAAGTTACTCAGCTATAAATGGAAATAAAAATAGTACCTGCCCATTAGGTTGTTGTGAGGATTAAATGAAATTTAGCAGTGTCTGGCATGGACTATGCAATCAATAATCATTAATCATTATAATTTTTATGTAATATGAGAACAGCATTGCTGAAATGTTTCTGGCTTTGGCATACCCAAATATGAGGTGACTGCAAAACTACCCACTGAAATTCCCCTTCTCATCTATAAAATAGGGATAAAAATATGTTGTAGGGCTGTTATGAGAATTAAATGAGATAATGCATGTAAAGCACTTGGCACATACCAAATTGTTATTGTTGCCTTTGATTCAATTTTCCAAAGACAATGAAACCAGCTGTCAGCATCCAGCATAAATATTAGAGACAGATTGTGTCTATGGCTTTCCTCCTCTCTGAAATGAGACCTTACTGTCTGATGAGAATAACTCTTATTTATGGCTTTCTGCATTGTGCAGTTCACAGCCTATGGGTTACTTTGTCTGACTAATAGAAGGGGCAGAGGAACTCAAAGTGGGATTGAAGGAAGGAGAACATTGATATAATTTATTACCTTCTGTATCAGTCTTTGAGCAGTAATCTCAGCTCTGAGTCTCTTCTCTAGGATCTGGTATGTTAGTATATTTGCCTTGGAAAGATGCTTACGTACATCTGGAATGGAAGAACTCACTTCTATTATGACTATTTTATCTCTGTATTGATTTTACTAGTGGGTAGGTATGAAGTATTATCCCTGATGAGTCTCAAACGCCAATTATAGAGACCTGAAATGGGCTTTCAGGAAACTGTCACTGTAAGGTATGAGGTCAGAACTGGATCTGAGATTTCTATTTCTAAGGTATTGGAAAAAGACTGGGAGAATTATCCATATTCTCTAGTATATCTTGGGGAATCATTGTTGGTTCCATTTCACTTGAGCATCCTGATAGTTCGCTATCTTCATCTCCTCGTCTGTCGGGCAGGGGAATTTCCAGCCTATTTTCAGGTAACTTCTAAAATAAATTCATATATAATATATAATGTATTGATATAATATGTAGTATATAATTACCTGATCAACTACTTATGGGCTTCTTTAAAGATTCAGTACATGCAACGTACAATGAAAACTTGAAAGATGAACAAACTTTTTTTGAGGGAATAAAAGAAACTTGATTAAGTGTCTAGGCATAGGATAAAAAGTACGTGAGGATGGAGAGAATGAAAATGCAATAAAGGGGAGATGGCAGATAGAACAAATCTCAGAGAAAGATTGATAGGCAAGGTTAGAGGGAACTGGGGTGGAAGAGTTAACATGTGTTTCTCTGGGATGGGGGTTAGGTAGAGTGATGATGAGGCTGTGGAGAATCTTTAATTGGATGGTCTCCACCTTTTAAGTGAAGTGACAATGTCATCAGCCCAGTGTGGCTGGGGATGAAGTCCTAAGATAATTGCAAAGGTTTTAATACAGTTGCAGTGTAATATGAAATAGGGAGTGGAAAATTAAAATGATTTCTGAGCAATGTGCAGGGAGTGGTTGATATGAGGTGTCATAATTTGCAGTGAGTCCAGTTGACGTGATTCTGTGGTTTTCTCTGGCAATGTTAAGTCGCCTGTGGGTATGCACAGAAAGTTATGAAACTGAATGCCGGTCCACCACAGTATCAGTCTCTCAAGTTAGGATTATTTTCCCCAAGGAAAGAAGTTTTCCTTCTTTTGCTTAATCTGATGTAGTGTTGTCACCTACCAACTCATCAGCATTTTTTGGGGGGGGGTATAAACCTTGATTACGTGCAACAATTGATCATATATTCCTTTTTCTTTTTGCAAGGCTCTCCTTATCATAACATAAATTCATAAAAATAAATTTACTAATCATACTTGAAGTGTTAAGGGTTACCTAGTGTATGGAGCATGCTCTTTCTACATCACTGTTGTCTTCTCAGATAACCTTTTCCATCTATTCTGTTGTAATATTGCAGCGTCACTTAAATTTTTTTCACCTTTCAGGAGACTCGTATGGAACAATATCAACCTTTGGGCACTATATTGTGCATTGGGTGTTGCTAACCAACTTTTAGAACTTTGGAGTCTACCAAATAATACTATGTTCAGTTCTTTTTATCCCACTTAACTATAGTAGGCAAAATTTATTTCTTATTTCAAACAGTGATATATTCAAAGATCTTAGATACATGCATCATCTTTTCCTTCTTGAGCAAGCCAAAGACAGTATTATTATGAGCTTGGCAGTTTTCCCAGCAAGAGTTGGAGTAGGTGTTGACCTTTCCAATATTTCGAGTTCTATTGACTTTTCTTCATTACTTTGTAAAGGCTCAACATGTTACCTGCTTGGATGCAATGTCATCACTCATGGGAAGCCAATATCCAGCTGAGAGAGGCAGATTGCTCCATTAAAATATGTAGGCTTAGGGACGTTTAGGGCATAGTGGATACATGTTATTATATACTCATCAAAATCATGGAATGTACAATACAAAGAGTGAACCCTAATGCAAACTATGGACTTTAGCTAATAATAATGTAACAATATTGGCTTATCAATTTTAACAAATGTACCACACTAATGCAAGGTGTTGATAAAAGGGGAAACGTGTGTGTGTGAGTGGGATGGGTGAGGGCATATGTGGAAACTCTGTACTTTCTGCTCTAATTTTCTGTAAATTAGAACTGCTCTAAAAAATAATATTCATTAATTAAAACATGTAGGCTTCCAAAGAGGAGAGGAAGAGTCATAGCTAAAAGAAACAATGTAAATGATAAAGAATGCTATATTGGGAATTCCCTGGCAGTCCAGTGCAGGGGGTGCAGGGGGTGCAGGTTCGATCCCTGGTCGGGGAGCTAGGATACCACATGCCTCGCGGCCAAAAAACCAAAACATAAAGTAGAAGCAATATTGTAACAAATTCAATAAAGACTTTAAAAATGGTCCACATCAAAAAAAAATCTTTTTTTTTTAAAATAATGAATGCTACATTGAGCAATACAGAAAGGAACAGAATATGTGTTAATTTAAAGTTCATAGGTTGCAATTAAAGCATTCTAGTTATCTGGCTATACATGCATTTAAAAAACCATATCCTTGCTGACTTAGTTATGCATATAAAAGTAAATTCCTATATATTCATGAAGTACTATTATTTATATACACATAGGCATAAATGAGCATGAGAACTGCTACACTGGACCCGAGCCATGCTCACCAGTTTTATTTCTGGCAATAGCATTAAAAACCGTTTTGAGGGAAGAGGTGGCTGCCCTCAACTTCTGAGTTTCAAAATTCCTCCGAAGTTTTATTTACCCTTAATCTGATATATAATTATGTACTATCTTATCACAGTTATTTTTGAGACTATTTATATTTGATTCTCCTTCAAATAGTTCCAAATACACTTAGCAGTAATAGTTTTATGACTTAAAGCTATGTCTTTAAAATGTTCCTGGGGTAATCCATTGTTCTAGTGTTCTGGCAAATGAGCTTGTTCTCACTTTGCTCGAATCCTCCCTAATTTTAAAAATTAAAAAAGCATATCTCATTTCATGTTTTCCCCCGATCACAGCATTATAAGTGATTTTCCTATCTCTTGAAAAGAGAACCCATGGTATTCTAAGGAAGAATATGAGGCTACCTAAATTATGTGAGTTCAGGAATTGCAATAACATTTGCTTTCCTCTAGTACCTTGCCAATTAACTGGCTGCTGCCTGAGATTTCACCGTTAAACACCTATTCCTTTAGAATAACTGTCTGACTACTGTTAAAACTTGACTGCTCAAGTTTTAACAGTGGACATAGGGATGGACATAGAGAATGAAGAGGTTGGGAGTTGAGAAAATAAACTTCCTCAAACTTTGCATCTGTGCCTAGAGGAGCTGGAAATTTGTGAGTGGTTTCCATCGGTGAATGCCCAAGGGTGTGAAATGATGGTCTATTACATCCAGACACGGAAAATGTCGGCATTAACAGCGTGTTAGCCCAGGGCTAACTGGGACTAGACACTCCAGTGACCCCGGGGACCCTTGTTGGCTTGTAATTGGTTGGTGCAGTGACTGGCTCTGAAATATTTCCCCTGAAGTTGGGAAAATTTCCCCTGAAATGAAACCATTCTGGGAGGCAGCCTATTATGATGCAAAGAACATGACAGGAGAGGGAGATAGATCTGAATTCAAATTCTGCACCTGCCAATAAGATCTCTGTGACTTTAGGCAAATTTCTTATTTTCTTTTCTGCCTCAACCTACTCCTCTAGAAAACAAGGAGAAATAAACTCATAGGATTGTCTTGAGTAATGAGGCAATAAAAGTAAAGTACAAGTTCAGTGCCTGTTGCACTGTTGGCACCCAACACGTGGTACCTATTACTGTTGTCTCAAATGCAGTTTATCTTCCTGTGCTTTCAGGATCTTCTTAAAACTTCTCTTCAGCGGCTAATTCACTGTTAGGAAAAACTGAGTTTCCTCAGTTAACAGAGACTTTCCTCTGTACTCTTTCTTTCAGATCATTTGGAATCTCGGAATAATAAAACTAGAAAGAAATTCGAGAGAACCTATTTCCAAAGCTTTATAATGCACACCAAATAAATCTGACGCCAAAGGATTAGCTGAAGAACCAGCTCCGTACTGCTCCCTTCCACATAGTAAGACTAAGCGTGATTTGCTTTCACTTTTATGAAGAAATAGCATGATAATGCAGCAGACACCAAAAGCACATAGTGTTTTTTTCAATATCACCCTTGCAAAAATCAAATTTTCTTTCTAGTTCTTTTCCATATAGCCTAAGTTGCACAGAAATGTAATGATAGTATAGATATTGTGATGAATCTTGCCTTTTACTCTTAATCACATGCCTATCATTTTTTCATATTGCTGTATAATCTTTTAAATTATACTTTTTAATGGCTATATAATATTTAATTGAATGGAAGTATTATATGAAAACATTTGGCTATCATTGGAAATTTTAGTTGTTACTTATACGGCAATGAACGTCAATGCGAATAGCCTTTCCTTTATTATTTTATTAGGATACACTCTGATATTTGGGATTCCTAGGTCAAAGAATAAGGAAAAATAATGGATCTTAATATGTATTGCCAAATAAGTTCCAAAAATATTGCATTAATTTGCAATATCACCAACAATGTGCATTTGATTCACTGTAGCCAAACCATTACTAAATATGGTTTTTGAAATATTGTTTTATAATTTAACAGGTGTAAAATGGTACTTCATTGTTTTAACATAAATTTAGTTGGAATTAGCGTGATCAAACATTTTTCTATGTGTTTACTTATATGTCAGATTTTTTTCTTGTGTCAATTGAGTGTTCTTAGCCTTTGTCTGTTTATATATTAGGATCTTTAAACAGTTACTTTCTAAGAAATGTTTCCTACAATGGTTTAAATGATTTTTAAATTTCTATTTTAAAAGGAAATTCACATTTCTAATAAGTCATTTACTAAGTTCTAAGACTATCATAATCATCTGTCAGTGTTGTCAAATCAACTTACATTAAAAAGGGATGCTAGGAAATCCCTTTATATGTCAAAAATGTACGTATGAACTGTATTTATTTCAGGTCCTAAGTATGTGATATACCCAGAGTCAAGTGAGGTAAAAGTACTTTAGTTTGAATTGCAGTCCTAAGCACTCTGTTTTCATGTTATGAAAAATAATGATATAATAGAAGAAAGAAACTTTCACAGATTTTTTTTTGATTTGAATTTTATTTTATTTTTTTATACAGCAGGTTCTCATTAGTTATCTATTTTATACATATTAGTGTATATATGTCAATCCCAATCTCCCAATTCATCCCACCACCCTTGGTGTCCATACGTTTGTTCTCTACAGCTGTGAGAACAAGATCCCCCTTGGTGTCTATACGTTTGTTCTCTACATCTGTGTCTCTATTTCTGCCTTGCAAACCAGTTCATCTGTACCATTTTTTAGATTCCACATATATGCGTTAATATGATATATGTTTTTCTCTTTCTGACTGAGTTCGCTCTGTATGAAACTTTCACAGATTTGATAAAGCATTTAAAAAGTGATTTTTGAAATGGATATTCATGGAATGTGCTATTATCTATATATTTATATAATTTATATTTAAGGGATAGATTATTATTTATATACTAGAGGATTTCAATTTAAAAAATTAAGATACATCTCTGTCCTCTTGGTTCACTCCCAACTTTATATGTTTGTTTTCTGGGTGAATTCTTTTTATTCTCATGTTGGGGAGTTGAGAGGTAGTGGATTTAAAACAAAAAAACGGGCTTTATTTTCTTGGTAGATTCAAATTACCGATATATGACAAATTATATTTAAGTTGGGTTTCTAAAGTGACTTTAGAAACATAAATTTTAAAAAAATCATGGACTTGTAAGGTACTATTATTGACCATCTGGTCCAATTCATCTATCTTTTCTACCACATTTCCTAAGAGTCTTTTCCGAATCTATGCTTGAACATAACAATGACAGGGAATGTACTACCTTCCGAGGCAGCCCAATATTAGGACAACTCTGAATGTCTGAAAATTCTTTTCAGAGCTACAAGCTGTCTTTTATATCTTTTAGTCATTAGGCTTGGTTCTACTCTGGAGATTTGTAGAACAAGTTTAATCTCTCTTCCCCATGGCAAGCTTTCAAATATTTGAAGCCAGCTCGTGAACAAAAACTATAATGCAAAGTACAAAAGAGATGCCATAACTGTGGTATAGAGAGAGATCTTCTTGAGGGGCTTCAAAGTGGGTAGAGATCACATCAGTTTAGGGAATCAAGAGTTTGTGACAAGATGGACTGAGGTGAGTGGATAAACTCTTAACAGGGACATCAAGGGAGGTGACTTTTCCAAGTGGAGTGGACTGCAGAAGCAAAGACACAAAGGAAAACACAGAGTATGTCTTGGAAACAGTTCAGTTTGATGCATAGGAGAAATGTGAACTCTTAGGAAGATGGGGAAGTTATTATGAGAAGTCTCATATGCAAGCTTTTTAAAAAAAATTAATTTATTTATTTTTAACGTCTTTATTGGAGTGTACTTGCTTTACAATGGTGTGTTAGTTTCTGCTTTATAACACAGTGAATTAGCTATACATATACATATATCCCCATATCTCTTCCCTCTTGCATCTCCCTCCCTGCCACCCTCCCTATCCCACCCCTCTAGGTGGTCACAAAGCACCGAGCTGATCTCCCTGTGCTATGTGGCTGCTTCCCACTAGCTATCTATTTTACGTTTGGTAGGGTATATATGTCCATGCCACTCTCTCACTTTGTCCCAGTTTACCCTTCCCCCTCCCCATGTCCTCAAGTCCATTCTCTAGTAGGTCTGCGTCTTTATTCCTGTCCTGCCCCTAGGTTCTTTGTGACTATTTTTTTTTTCTTTAGGTTCCATACATATGCGTTAGCATACGGTATTTGTTTTCCTCTTTCTGACTTACTTCACTCTGTATGACAGACTCTAGGTCCATCCACCTCACTACAAATAACTCAGTTTCGTTTCTTTTTATGGCTGAGTAATATTCCATTGTATATATGTGCCATATCTTCTTTATCCATTCATCTGTCGATGGACACTTAGCTTGCTTCCATGTCCTGGCTATTGTAAATAGAGCTGCAGTGAATGTGGTGGCACATGACTCTTTTTGAATTATGGTTTTCTCAGGGTATATGCCCAATAGTGGGATTGCTGGGTCGTATGGTAGTTCTATTTTTAGGTTTTTAAGGAACCTCCATACTGTTCTCCATAGTGGCCTATCAATTTACATTCCCACCAACAGGGCAAGAGGGTTCCCTTTTCTCCACACCCTCTCCAGCATTTATTGTTTGTAGATTTTTTGATGATGGCCATTCTGACTTGTGTGAGGTGATATCTCATTATAGTTTTGATTTGCATTTCCCTAATGATTAGTGATGTCAAGCATCCTTTCATGTGTTTGTTGGCAATCTGTATATCTTCTTTGGAGAAATGTCTATTTAGGTCTTCTGCCCATTTTTGGATTGGGTTTTTTGTTTATTTGATATTGAGCTTCATGAGCTGCTTGTAAATTTTGGAGATTAATCCTTTGTTAGTTGCTTCATTTGCAAATATTTTCTCCCATTCTGAGGGTTGTCTTTTCGTCTTGTTTATGGTTTCCTTTGCTGTGCAAAAGCTTTTGAGTTTCATTAGGTCCCACCTGTTTGTTTTTATTTCCATTCCTCTGGGAGGTGGGTCACAAAGGATCTTGCAGTGATTTATGTCATAGAGTGTTCTGCCTATGTTTTCCTCTAAGAGTTTTATAGTGTCTGGCCTTACATTTAGGTCTTTAATCCATTTTGAGTTTATTTTTGTGTATGGTGTTAGGGAGTGTTCTAATTTCATTCTTTTACATACAGCTGTCCAGTTTTCCCAGCACCACTTATTGAAGAGGCTGTCTTTTCTCCATTGTATATTCTTGCCTCCTTTATCAGAAATAAGGTGACCACATGTGTGTGGGTTTATCTCTGGGCTTTCTATCCTGTTCCACTTATCCACATTTCTGTTTTTGTGCCAGTACCATACTGTCTTGATTACTGTAGCTTCGTAGTATAGTCGGAAGTCAGGGAGCCTGATTCCTCCAGCTCCGTTCATATGCAAGCTTTTATTGAAAGTTTTAGAAATAGAAGGAGTCATGTTTGGATCAGAGCTTTGGGAGAGTTAATTGACCACAGAACTAATAGGAATGATGGAAATGTGGAAAAATAGGAGGCGAGGAGATCAGTTAGTATTCTCTTATAAAAGTGTAGTGGGAGCAATGGGGGTCTGAATGTGTGACAGAGTTTGGAATAGAAAGGAGGAGATGGATGTGGAGTAGAATGTATATAACTTTGAAACCAATTTAATGGGGTGGGAGGAAGAGGAAAGAAAACAATGGAAAGGAAGAAACAAGAGGTGACTCCAAGATTTCACTTTATAGCCCTGGGAGAGTGATGGTGCCAGAAACAGAAGCAGCAAGATGAGTAATTCATTATAGGAGAAAGACAGTAAGTCGCTTTTGAACAAGTAACAAGGAGTTTGTATGGGCTGTGACCAGCAGTCATCTGGAAATGCAACTTTAGACTTCTATCTGGCTCTCCAAAAGGGCCGGAATCAGATCTCTGGATAGCCAGGAGTCCAGCAGATATGGCCAGTCAAGCAGGCAAGAGTGGGAGTGGAGAAGAGACCAAGTGAGATGGAAGTTGGGAAAAGGCACAGTAAGTGTTGTGCAGAGTCAGCTAGTGCAGGAAAGGGCTGAGAGGTGAAAAACAAACAAAAGGACAAGTAAACAAAAAAATCCATGTTGGTTGAGGATTTAAGTCCAGGCAGGTCTACAAAGCCACAGGAAACTGATTGGCTTAAGCAGGCTAGAATAGAGTCTGAGTTGTGACTCAGTTTCCTTATCTGTGAGAGAAGGTTAACTAACAATGTGCCTGTCTGAATGGATTGTTGTGTCAATAAGAAAAAAAATATATATGTAGAAATTTATCACAGTACCTGGAATAGATAAGCATTTCATAAATAACTATTGATGTTAATACTATATATTTGTACATAATAAATTGTTATTCAGCTTTTTATAAGTACTTATTAATGTTATAAGATAGCATCAGTTGAGAGATAAACTCATAATTCTTCATACTACATAAACATTTAAAAATGTTATTCAAAATATCTCATCACTTGCATTGTTAAAATTATAACCTTCCCCAAACCACAGTATTGTGTAAGACAAAGAACATTTGACCAGGGATAGGCCATCAGATTCCTAGTGTCAGCTGCCTGTAACCAGCTTTGTGACCTTAGTAAAGTTCCTAATCTCCTCTTGGCATCTTCATCTTTCTATGAAGGGGGTAGGGCCTTAAGATCTCTAGAATATCTTTTATCTGTAAATGCAGATTCTATGAGATATGGGGTTGGAAGACTGAAATTTCTCGAGGCACTACTTATCTTTGTGCTCTGAAAGCAAGAAGAAGCTGGATCTTGGCTTCTCTGTGTAAGACAACTCCTGCCCTGAAGGGGTTGGATATATGTTTGGTCCTATCAAGAATCTTCCTCTCTTGTTCACCTCCCCCGCTGCCCTATTCTGTCACGTCACCGCCCACCACCTCGAGAGGATCAGAACCAGTTTCATTATGGACTTCAATTCTGTTTAAGTCAGTCACTCCAGGAAAATCCAGACTCTGAGGTCATCTCTCATCCCACTGACTTCCCTATATTTCTGTACGTTCCCTTTTCTGACCACATCTGGCATCCACCCCCAATTCCTGAAACCCTTCCACTGAAACTCACAGTCAGTTATTAACAAACTCTTTCCTTTATATTCTTTCTTTGATTGAACCTGGCTTTTTCTGAGAACACTGCTTCTTTATAAGCCCTCTCAAATTTTGGTTATTTTTCTTGCATAACCTTTCACCACCAGGCATGGAGGTAAGGAGAGCATTCTTCTTGCTCTTCAATGTCACTTCCAGTCTGTTCTGTCTCCCTCCTTCTCAAACTTCTGCAGCTTTAAATCCCATGTTATCAAATTACCCACCACTCCTTGCCGCTGTCATCTGCAAACCCTCAAGTCACTTCTCATTCATGGAAGTGTTTAAATCCAGGCTTATTGTCGCTATTTCCAGTGCTACGTCTGTCATAATTCTTGGTGATTTCAATATCCCTGTAATGATCCTCCTGGTGGCCTGGTTTTTCAAGCTTCTTCTCTCCAATGATTTTGTCCTGCACCCCATCTCAGTCACTTGCTCACATGGTTTTGCCCTATATCTTGTAACTGCCAACATCTAACACCTCTCCATAATCACAACTTCAGGAATTCTACTCTTCAGGTCTCAGCTCTTATTCTTCTAGCTTTCTCCCTCTCATACCCAACTCTAACATTTATCAATTCAATAGGGATCTATATCCATGGATCCTTCTACCCTTTTTTCACAACTTCTTCCCCCCCACTCAGGCCCTCACTTTCTTTCTTACCCACAGTAGTTTCCCCTAGTAATCGTTATAATCACTCCCTTGCATATTCCCTAAATTCCCTTGCTACTGTCTCACTTCGCCAGGCAAAACCTCAACTGGTTATATCCAAATATCTCCCTACCCTATGCTTGTATCTGCAAAACCGAATGGGCCAAAGAGAAATGCACAGTTAGTGACCACTAACATCAAATGTGATCCTGCTCTTAATTTTGTCTTTTCCCTTTATCCTCAAACGCCAGGACATCCTTCTGTATGCTCACTCTTAGCAGTGACTTCTGTAACACACGGAGAAAATAGCAGCGAACAAAGCTTCTACCGCCCATCTATCTTCCCACCTGCCCATGCTTGTGCTCAATATACTCAGCCTTCTAGCTTATTATTGAAAATCAGCTATGTGCTCCGATCTAAAGCCAATCCCCCTTCCTGTGTACTAGATTCCATCCCCTCTTTCTAACTCGGGTCTTTGTTCAAATATTATTATCAGTGAGTCCTTCATTGACAACCCTCTTTAAAATTTCACTCCCTTTGGTATTCTTCATTTCCCTCCCATGACATTTACTTTTCTCCATATCATTTGCCGCTATCTCACATAGTATGTATTGTGATTATTTACTATATGTATCACCTTACCTCCCCTCTGTAATGGAGGCTTCATGGGCTCAGGGGATCTTGCCTGTTTATTGACTAATATATCCCCAGTGCCTAGAAGAGCTCTTAGAACATAGTATCTGCTCAATAAATATTGTTGCATGGAAGAATAAATGAATAAGTTCAGTTTTGGGCAATGAGTTCTATGTAGCCATGGGCTACACATATGGGAATTTCCAACAGGAAATTAGAAGGAGATTTTAGGGTAACAATGTAGATTTGGGATTTATTTTACACAAAGTTGAAGTAGCACTAATGAATAAGAATGCAAAGAAAACAGATTAGAGAGAGTAGATACATTTGGTTGGATGCTTACATGGAATTATGGAAACTTCTGAGTCTAAAATAATAGCTCTGTTCCCATAATGGTACTGTATTTAACAAGTTGTGGATATTTTTATTAAATCCTATTAGCATATAATTTTCCAAGCCCAGAAGCATGCTTATTACCTTTGGACATTGAAAAACAGAAGTTAAAATCCAATTATAAAACAGAAAGATACAGCCACTAGAGGTAGCAAAGGTAAGAAAAAGTTAATAGCAAGCTCCACAGATCCAGTCAACCTCACATTCTGCAAGGTCATTTATGGTGATGCTCTTTACACTGAAATGGTCATTTGAATCTTGACCCCCTAAGGTTAGAATGTTATTACATTAAATTCTATAAAATAAAGCAGATATTTAATTACTGAAATATTTTAATTTGTATATATTGTATTGTAATGCAAGTGTGTGTGTATTTCATACATTTTAAATAAAATTCCATTAGATTTTATCTCAAAGCCACTGAACTTACGTATTTGAGCTCAATGCACGATAGATTCAACTAGTGCTTTTTATTTCAGATCAGTTGATAGTACTGATCTGATCTTTTTAGCGACATTTTGGTGAAAGGTTTCCACCACATAAGTGTATTTTGTTCTTTAATATATTGCTCATCTAAAAATGCCACTTAAAAATATTTTTACAGGTAGCATGATTCTGACTTGACCCTCTTGCATACTGTCTAGGGATTTATGTAGTGATGGTACGTCATACATCGATGTAAGGGATTCCATAATAACCAGCTAATGACAGTCCTGAGTGAACCTGCCATGATTGGCCTTAAATCAGCCAGTCTTTGCTTGTCTACCTCCACAGTCTCAACAGAGGCAAAGATTTTGGGTGAAAAACATAATTTTCTAGTTTCTTGGTTCTATTCATCCTCAAAAAAACTTATTTGGGGAAGTTTCATGACAGAGCAAGTTCTGGCTAACTGTTCTTGCCCTCTTTCATTGTCTTGATTTAATTTAAGCCATCAGCTCATTTTAGGATGAGGGAGAAAATCCTCAGGGTTCTTGAATTACTGTGCTGGCTCCCATGAATATTCCAGGACACAACCATGTTTTATGGTTTTAAACATTTATATCTCATGTTATAAGCAATAAAGCAAAACAATATTTTCATTTTCTAAAATCCAACATAAATGTTTGCTTGTATTATGAAGATAAATATCAATTTTAGATTTTAAGTAGAAGAATTACTAATGATGTATGTGATAAATGATAAACTCTTTCCAATCTAGTTTATTTTTTTTTTCCCTTAACAAAACAGAGAGCAGAAATTCACAATGTAAAACAAAATAGATTGGAGTCTGAAGAGATGAAAAATTTTATAACCTATAGAATCCATGGATTCTTAGTGACTTAGCCCAATAAATAAAGCAGAACTTTATTCGGTATTAATCAAAACTTGTTTGCTTATTGATATTGGGAAATTAAAATATTAGTTAGCTTATGTCTTTGAATACTTTGTGAAACATGGTGGTGTTAGTATTCTGACATTTTGAGTTGGTACCACAAGTTCAACTAAATTAGATCAATTTTCAAACTTTAATATACATAACTTGGGAGTCTTGTTCAATTGAAGATTCTGATTCTGTAGATCTGTAGTGGGGCCTGAGATTCTAATAAACTCCCTGGTGAGGCAGATGCATGGATCATGCTTTGAGTAATAAGGATTTAGGGGACAATTAGGGTAATCTTATTTAGGTTATTCATTTTTACTATCATTTTATTAAATTAAGATGTTTCATTATTTAACAGCTAATGCTAAATTTCTTTGTAAAAATAATTTAAATAGTTTGTTGCAACAAAATTATTGTCATCTACAATGCCTCATTATTAAGTATAATTTTTCAGTTATATAACTTGATTCATCCTTTTTACATGAGTTATAACACAAGGTAATAAGTAATCTAAAGTAAGATTGTCATCTTTATGAGTTGATGTTGTCAATGTTTCAGAGAAAAACAAGTTTAATTTCTTCATTTAAAAACAAAATTGGCATTTTTATTCTGGCTGAGACTGTCAAAAGCTGGTATACCACTTGAGTGGGTAGATCTATTAAGTTTTTACATGTTCAGTCTCTTTGATGGAATATCAGTGGGAAATGATTAATTAAGAAAAAATTAAAAGGAATCAAAATTGAAGATAGAGATATGCAGAGTTATATTTGGAAGTGCTGCAGTTGAGCAGAAATATTGCTTGATTTTGTTCAAAAATAAAAAAGTTAAAGACTGTTTTTAGTTAGGGAAATGTCACAGTATTGTTTGTGTCTTGCTTAAGAGCGGTGTCTCATCCTGGTGACATACTTAATTAGATTTTGTTTTCCTATCCAAAATGCACTAAAGACCCAAATTAGAGATCTCTTAGGGAATTTACTCATCCACAGTAAATTGCAAACCAGTGATACAAGTTGACTTGAAGAAAAACCCGATGCTATAAATGCTTCTTACGAGAAGGGAAATTTTGAGCTTATTTTATTGAAGGGCATATCCTATGGATGTACAGCAAAGCACTATAGATCTGCAAATTTATCAAATCCACATAACTTTTATCTTCTCTTGGGGTTGATTTTGGCCTGATGGAAGATGTATTGTACTACAAGACACTGGTGATTAGAGCAAGAAGGCAGAAAATGTTACTGAAGCAGAGAATATGTGCTGGGATAAGGAATGGAAAGCACTGAATGGAATAAGTATATACGTGGTCAGCACGGAAAGGGATGTGGACAACGTCAGGGTCAAAAGGATAAACACAAACAAATAAGCTGTTTTGCAAACATTGGGGAGGAGGGTTTAGGATAAACACTAATGGATGAAGTATATTTATTTAGACTTATAATGCATTTAAACTCTAAATGCATATATTCTCCAACTCAGTCATTCTGAGATCTCACAGTAACTTCTCAGAGTTATCCCAGATGAAAAGAACATGGGTAGTTAGTCTTCCAAGGCTGATACAAAGTAAAAGAAACATGGGTGGTGTGTGGCTTCATTTTAATGTAAAATCTTCCTTAAAATTTTCTCTTACAGAGTTCTTTAAATTAGCTATTCTAGCATTTTTTCCCCTCATTTTGCTGCTATGTTCTATTCTCTTGTTTTCCTGATTTTTACTGCATCTTGAACACTGGCATTTGCTTTGATTGATATTCTGTCCTACAAACAGGTTATCTTTTGAACGTGATTTATGTTGATGCAAGCTCAGGCCACCTAGCATGCAGAAATTGTTTGGTTTCAGAGAATATATTCTATAGATTTCTTCAGCACTTTGTCATCTCTTCCCATTCTCATGGTTACCTTCAGTCCTTCACACTAACATTTATGCTATTTCTCAGGCATCTTTGTGCCGGACTGGATTTACTGGGTTTGAGCTTAGGGAAAAAAAATCTTTTTATGTGTCTGTATCATGACTATTCCATTATATTGGAGGAAGGAAAAACAGTAATGTGGAAAAGGTTACTAACACCCATTGACCGTCCACTTTATTTTAGAAATTCTAAAAACACTGTACTATTTTTTTTCTACATAAAAACTCTTTAGAGTGAAAAAAAATTAGAAATTTAAAAACTTTCTCCAAATTGTCCAGCAAGTAAGAAGCTAACAAAGATGAGTTCAGGTCTGCCTGACTCCCAGAGTCACAGAGTTTTAAATTAATCCAGTGTGTAACATCATACCACAATTTAGTTAATCTTAATGGCATAATAGCTTTACAATGCAACCACTCAGTCACAGTATCTTACAAGATATCAGGGGGAAAAGCATGATGGTTATGGTGGGAACAGTCAATCCAAAAACCAATGTATGGCTTATTATATTTATAAACTCAGGTATACCATCTGTATCAATCTAAAGTGTGTATATTTTTATTTTCAAAAGATTATGTGTTTTTGATTTTTGGCTAAACAAATACACAAGCATCTATCTATATCTCTTAGGATGGTTATGAGTAATAAAAATAGTAAATGAATTTTGTGTCATGTATGGTGCTGATCCTGACAACAAATGTGTTCATAAGGGTTATTACAACTTGGTTAAGATTATACAGTTTAAAAGTAAGTGGTCGATCCAAAATGGAAAATTCAGTCTCCCTTACTCCAAAATTCATTTTTAACCATAGATTTTTAAAAAATTATATATTTTTTACCATGCATAAAATAAAGGTAAAGGATTTTATTAACTCCATTTTGTTCATATTCATAGGAATTTAAGTTGAAATGGAACTTATTCCTAATGGCTGGTTCAATTGCAGGTTGATTTTAGGTTCTAAGTCTGAGCTGAAGGAAAAGGAGAAAGAACATTGGGTTAAAATGAACTGAGATGTCAGCTCTTCTTTAATCCCCAGGCTGTCAAGATTTTCTAGAAGGCCACTTTTGCTCCTGTGGCCATTATGGAAGTTGAGGTTCATGGCTAGTAGCCTGACTTCAGATACAGTTTTAAAGTGAATTTCATGTTTGTCTTGGGAGAGGGGTAGACTTTCCTTGGCTATTTAGTGTTACAGAATTGGGAAGGCTGGCTATCTTAGTCCTTACCTCTAGCTATCTCTTAACTCATCCAAAAATTCTAAGATAAATAACATAGATATTTCTTTGGTAAATTGTCTTATTGGACAGAAGCCAAGAAGTTCAAGTGATGGTAAAATTATGAAAATGTACACAATTTATGATGACTTAATGCTGATTTAAAAATGGTCAAATGCTAAAGCATTAAGATTAATCATATCTTCAGTGGGAACCATATCCTAGGCAGAGCAAATCAAGTGATAATCACCCTAGGACTATCATAGTATGATTTTGTAACTGATTTTAAATGCAACAAAGCACTTTTGTTAATGTTTTAGTAGTTTACTATTGTATTTTAGAAATTATTAACTCCCATATTTAAAAATATATGACCCATCTGTTGTTCCAGTCTTTTAAAAATAACTATAACATTTCAAAAGTCATAAGCTAATGTGAGAAGGAGCAAAACCGACATTAAGACCATAATCTAGAGATAGTCACTATTTTTTTTTTTGACATCTCTATTGGAGTATAATGCTTTACAATGGTGTGTTAGTTTCTGCTCTGTAACAAAGTGAGTCAGCTATACATATACATATATCCCCATATCTCCTTCCTCTTGTGTCTCCCTCCCACCCTCCCTATCCCACCCCTCTAGGTGGTCACAAAGCACAGAGCTGATCTCCCTGTGCTATGTGGCTGCTTCTCACTAGCTATCTATTTTACATTTGGTAGTGTATATATGTCAGTGTTACTCTCTCACTTCGTCCCAGCTTACCCTTCCCACTCCCCGTAGAGATAGTCACTATTAAAGTTTTGTTGTATTTCCTTTTTTCCTATTAGAGAAATGTACATTTTAATTGCTTTACTCTTGATTGCAATTGTATTACATATATATGGGAATAATTTTTCCCAGAGAACAAGCATCTCCAGAAGTCAATGGGAAAGAGGCATTTGCTTTAAGGTAAATTTTTCTGGGAGACATTTCTTATTTTGACTAAGAAATATTTTAATGTATTTTTTACTTCTGTAATATGTGAGCCAAGCTGGGGATATATCTTGGATCTGTCCACTTCTTTCCCTCTCCACTAATGTTGCTCTAGTTTAAGATACATTATCCTTTAACTAAAGTACTAAAGTATCTCTTAACTAAAATCATTTCCTAACTTCCTCTTCTTCAATCATCTTTCTTTTAATCTTATATCGCTAAAATTCATTCTTTTCACTGAAGCATCAGGTGTTATTTAAAAACTGAAATAATATTGTATCACTGATCTTTAAAATCTCTCAATGGGTGTTTACACTGAGGATTAAATCTAAACTCCTGACCTTGTGCTACAAAACTCCACATAATCTGATCCCTATCTTCTTCTCTGACTACATTTTGTACTACTCTCTCCTTTAGTCACTACCCTCCACTCATTCAGATTTCTGTTTTCTGTGTCCATTTTTGTAATTTGTATCTTTCAAGGAATTTCCCCATTTTATGTAAGTTGTTGAATTCATTAGCATAAATTTATTTATAATGTTTCCTTGCTCTTCTCCTAATGTTTGTAGGATCTGTAGTGATGTCTCCATTTTCATTACTGGTTTTGGTAATTTGTTGTTTTATCTCTTTATCAGTTTAATTAGAATTGTTTTAAAATTTATTTTTCCTCAACAAACCTCTTTTTTTTTAATTTTTAAAAATTTATTTATTTATTTATTTTTGGCTGTGTTGGGTCTTCATTGCTGCACACGGGCTTTCTCTAGTTGCAGTGAGCTGGGGCTACTCTTCGTTGCGGTGCGCGAGCGTCTCATTTGGTGGCTTGTCTTGTTGCAGAGCATGGGCTCCAGGTGCGGGCTTCAGTAGTTGTGGCACACGAGCTCAGTAGTTGTGGCTCGCAGGCTCTAGAGCGCAGGCTCAGTAGTTGTGATGCATGGGCTTAGTTGCTCTGTGGCATGTGGGATATTCCCAGACCAGGGCTCGAACCCATGTCCCCTGCATTGGCAGGGAGATTCTTAACCACTGTGCCACCAGGGAAGTCCCAACAAACCATCTTTTATTTTATGGGTTTTCTCTATTATATTTCTGTTTTCTACTTCATAGAGTCCCAGTCTTATTTATATTATCTCCTTTCTTCTAAATACATTAGGTTTAATTTGCTCTTGCTTTCTAACTCTCTTAGGTGGAAATTTAAACCCTTCTTTTTTTTTTAAAACATAAGAATTTAAACCTATAAATTTCCTTTTAAGCACTCCTTTATCTCCACCCCACAATATTGGCATATTGTGCTTTCATGATTGTGTTGTTCTATAAATGCCAAATAGGTAAAGTTGGTTGTTCATGTTGCTTAAATATTCTTTATACTTACTGACTTTCTAGTACACTTGTTCTACCAATCACTGAGAGGGAAGTTGAAATTTTCACCTGTAACTATGGATATGTCTCTCTCCTTTTAATTCTGTCAATTTTAGCTTCATGTATTTTGAATTTGTTATTAGCCACATACACATGTAGGATTATTATGTATTCTATTTATTTATTTATTTATTTATTTTTGGGTGCACTGTGTGGCATGCGGGATCTTAGTTCCCTGACCAAGGATCGAACCTGTGCCTCCTGCAGTGGAAGTGCGGAGTCCTAACCACTGGACCGCCAGGGAATTCCCAGGATTGTTATGCATTCTTGATGAATTGATCCTTTATCATTATGAAATGTCCTTTATCTCTAGTAATATAACTTGTTGTGAAGTCTGATAGTCTGTCTTATATAATATAGCTACTCCAGTCTTCTTATGTTTAGTGTTTGCATGGCATATTTTAATCAACCTTTTATTTTTAGCCTATCACTGTCTCTATATTTAAAGAGGCTTTCTTGCAATCTGCATATAGTTAGTCTTGCTTTTTAATACAGATTTTGTCAATCTACCTTTTAATCGTATGTTTAGACTAATTAATAATGTAATTATTACTATGCTTAGGTTTAAGTCTGCTGTCTTACTATTTATTTTGTATTTATTTCATCTGATCTTTATTTCTTTTTTATATACTTTTGAATCAGTTGAGTTAATTTTAATATTCCATTTTATCTCAGTATTGGTTATTAGCTATACCATTTATTCTTTTAGTTTAAACATTCTTTTAGTTATTCTATGATTTACATTATGTATCCAGCTTATTACAGTCTACATTCATTTAATACTATACCTCTTCATATATAAGAAACTTATAACAGTATACTTTCATTTTCCTCATGTTAACTTTATGTATTTCTCCTTACATATATTTTACTTCTACACATGTTTTATACCTGACAATACATTGTTGCTTAAAATAATCAATTGTTTTTTAAAGAAATTTTAAAAATGAGAAAAACTGACATTGTGTATGCTGACATATTACCCTTTCTTGCACTCTCTATTCATTTGTTTAGATCCCAGTTTCCATCTGGTATTATTTTTCTTCAACACAATTTTTTTATTATTTACTTTTGTGCAAGTCTGCTAGTTTCAAATTCTCTCAGCTTCATTTGTCTGAAAAGGTCTTTATTTTGTTTTCATTTTTGCAAGATATTTTGGCTGGATATAGAATTCTAGCTTGACATATTTCTTTCAGTACATTAAAGATGTCATTCCATAGTCTTCTTGTTTACAATTTCTTATTAAAAACTGGTAACTATTCTGATCTTTGTTCTACTCTTTGCCTGTCTGCTTTTAAAATTTTGTCTTTATTACTAAATTTCAATCATTTAATTATGATGTTTTTTCTTGTGAATTTCTTTGTGTTATTCTTATTGGAATTTGATGAGCTTAGTGTATCTGTGTTTTTAGTCGTTATCAAATTTGGAAAGTTTTAGCAAATTTCTTGAGATATTTTTCTGACCTTCTTTTTGTGTGTCTTCAATTACATGTGTTTTAGACCATTTGATATTGTCATACAGATCATTAAGACCATGAATTTTATTCTCTGGGAATTATTCTTAGCATTTTATTGATTTGTGCCTCAGATTTGATAACTTCTAATGTTATGTTTTCCAATTCACTGATCCCTTTGTCTGCAGTGTCTGATCTACCCATCTACTAAATTTTATTTCAGATATTGTGTTTTTCAGGTCTTGAAGTTCAATAATAGTTTTTATCTCCTTCCTCATTATACTCATACATTTATTTAAAATCTTAAGCATATTTATAATAGCTGTTTTAAAGTTTTTGATTACTAAGTCCATCATCTCTATCATTTATGGGCCTGCTTATATTGACTGATTTTACTTCTGGCTGTGGGTTAAAGTTTGCTGCTTCTTCATATGTCTTGAGTGTCTGGATTTTGTTATTTTTCTTTAACAATTGTTTTAGCAGGTAGTTCATTTACTTACAGTGCAACTTAAATACTTTTGTGGATCTAGAGAGACCTTTATCATAGGAGTATTTTAAGGCATGACTCTTTATTGGACCTATTTCAAATATATAACCCCCTTTCCTACTAAGCAGTTATACTGAATGCCTCAGTATTCAACAAGCTCTCCCCTCTTGGCTTGTGGAAATTTAAACATTTCCTTGCTCTGCGTGAGCTCTGGAAACTGTTTAGCAAACCTGAGTGTTATTGTTTGACATTATGGCATTTTACCCTGCATATAATGCACGTTTGTATTCAAACAAGGACACAAGGAAACCCCTGTTCATATTTCTGGAGATTTTATTTTTACATATAGCTCCCTCTCCTCTGGTACAGTTTGATGCCAAGTCCAGCTACTTCAGTCTCCCTGTGCTTAGCTTCAGTTCTTCCTTCCTCCAAAAATGATCTGTCAACTTCAAGCAGATAGCTGAGGCAATGGTAGAAGTCATCTCATTTGCTTCCCTTATTTTAGGGGTCACAATCTAGCACTCCCTGTTTTTCAATATCTGAAAGCAGTTTTTTTTTTTAATGTATTTTGTCCAGTTTTCTAATTATTTATCATTGGAGGGCAAATAGCATTGTTGAAAGTACAGATCAGGAGCAGAGTTTTTCTTTAGCCATTCTGAAGAAAATTCAATTCTTTTTTTCAATTCTTCAAAAAAAAATCAAGTTATTATTTGCCTTAAGGCCTTTGCACATTTTCTTTTTCTACTTGGAAGAGTCTTCTCATGTGTCTCTAGAAGCTGTCTCCTTCTCATTCTTTATCTTCTAAAAGAAGCCTTTCTTGACCACACTATTTAAAGTCACTATTTGTCATATTAATTCTTTCCTCCTTTTTTTCATGCAGTTTATCCCTGTCTGTAATTATCTTTAAAAAAATTTTTACATGTATAATATCTCTCCTCCCCTTGCTATGTAAGCTCTACAAAGAGAGAAACTTGTTGATTGTGCTCCTATATTCCTTAGTCTTTTGAATGATTTGGTACCTCATCCATAGGAGGGAGCCAACAAACGTTTCCTCAATGAAAGTTTGAATAAAGGTAGTATCTAATCATATTTTCTGAAATTGTAATGTAGAGGTGCTAAGCAACATGGTACCAGAGGCCTGTACATTAAAGTAGATTATGCTTATGTGTTCCTGTAGAATCTTTTTTTTCATGCGTAGTAAAAAGAATTAAATCCATAATGTTCATGGGAAAAAAAAGGTGACTTTAAATTCTAGATATTCAGCAATGTTTGCTATTGGTCTCTACTTCTCCATATGTAATCTAATTATACTTTACCCCTATTGGTGGCACTCTATGTATGGTCTGTGACAGTTCATTGAAATAGATGCTTAATTATTTTCTCAACATTAACCTGTTTCAGTGAAATATACTGGCATGGTGGTGTCTTAGTTTGGGCTGCTATAACAAAAATACCATAGACTGAGTGGCTTCAACAATAAACATTTATCTCACACAGTTCTGGAGGCTGGAAAGTCCAAGATCAGGGTGCCAGCAGATCCTGATGAGTGGTGAGGACACTATTCCTGGTTTGCAGATGGCCATCTTCCCATCTTCTTGAAGTATCCTCATGTGGGAGGAGCTAATCTCTCATGTCTCTTCTTATAAGGATGCTAATCCCATTCATGAGGGCTCATTCTCATGACCTAATTACCTTCCAAAGGCCCCACCTCAAATATCATCACTTTTGTGATTAGTCTTCCACGTGTGAATTTTGGGTGGGGGGTAGGCGGGAGCACAAACATTCAGTCCATAGCTGGTGGAGAAAATAATATTTTGTATAATGGTATTTATAAATACTATGTGCTAGTTTAAAATTTGGTTGACAATGAAGGGGCTGGCCTGTGTTAGCATGAAATAATTGTGTTCATGTTACTGATTTTAATTCTGAAGTAGGTAGAAAAATAGCTGACCTAAATAGTCATGCTGTACTTAGTTTTACACTCTCTTAGGTACATGGTTTTTATTAATCATCCACTTCACTAAAATGTAGGTCTGCATTTTCCTGCATTAAAAAAAATATTTCTGTCCAAGATCTTGGGATTTGATATTCTCTCAGTATTATTGGCCTACATGATGGAGGTCTAATTCTTTCCCCAGTTGGGAATTGGTATTTGAGAGCATAGAGGACTTTGTGACAGGTTTTGGGCCATACTTAGTTATGGGAATCCTCTTTGAATCTGTAGGGTAACTTTTTTTGTTTTTTTCTTTGAAATTTTCCCCAGAACTTTGTTATTGGGGTTATGTTTATGAATTATTCTTCTTCATCAGGTATTGGTAGCTTTTAGTATTTCATTTAGAATCATAAGTAATACATTTTGATACAAACTAAGACATATTTAATTTTTAAAAGTTGTGCCTCATGACAATAATACCACTTTAATAATAAACATTCTTAAATTCATCTGTGCTATATTGTCCTAAGTCAGTATAAAACTACAAACTTAAACACCACTTTAATTTACACAGTCAGGTAAATAAATGGTATAATTTATGGTTACACAGTTTTAAAAATATTTTTCAAAATATTGAGGGAGCATGCCTTCCCTGTCTAGATGATAACAGCCCAACATGAATATTTAAATGTAAAAATAAAATCCTTGTGATGTGGTTAGGGGCAGCTATTTATTTATCCATTATACTTTGCTTATAATTTTTCAGATGTGAAAGTGAAGGATCAGTTTTATCCCCTCAAAATTTCCTGAACATTAAAATTTTCAGGCTCTCATATAAACACTGCCAAGGTGGTAATGGATGCCACTAGTAGCTTTTCTGTGGAAGTGGGAGTGGCTCTCAAGGTGTCATGTAACAGAGGTCCAAGAGTAACTTATGTCTAAGTCTCTAATTTATTTGGCCTCACTTAGCTGTCATCATTATTGAGAACACTTGCTCTCAAGCCCACTTTATCCAGAGTCCTAAAGATCTCTGATGATAAATTATAAGTCTCTTCCCCACATGGAAGTGATATGGAAATAAATACGTTGTCCAACGTTTCAGCCTTTTTGCTTATTAAATGTATCATGGGTCCCCGTCAATCTCCTCCTCCAGCTTGACTTTCTTAAAGCATTAAGATTTCATTCTATTGTGATTATTCTTTCCTTTTAGATTGTTTGGGCTGGTTCCCCTTTTTATTGCCCAAAAAATTGAGAGAAATGATACTTACCCTACTTTTGGGGAGATTCATAAGATTGAACAGAAAGGAATAATACATTAGGAATATTATACCTGATCATTCTTTGTAGGTATTTCTGCCCTTCTGCATAGCTGCTGCCCATAAACATTTGTTGAATAAATGAGTGGATTAGTGAATAAATCAACCATGTTAAGATATATTTAAAATTCTTATAGAAAGAGGATTATTTTTTCAGATAGTCGAAAACTCAAAATGCAGAGAGCTGGATACACAAATCTATTCTTTTGTTAGTTTATGTAGTAGTAAACATTTAACAAATAATGAAAACTTCTTTTTGTGGCTAATGTAGTTTACCCAAACCAATCACCCATGGTTACACTTTCTCTTCAATAGTCATTGTAAAGGGAGTAGGTGTGTCTCTGGTAAGAGATACCTAGGCATGTATATACCTAAAACTGTAATTTGTCATTGTATTCTGTAGTTTGTAAACTGAAGAAGGTCAATCTGTTGTTAACATGTTGCAAATAGTTTATTTTTATTTAATAGTTTTTATGTTCAAAAGTCTGGACAGAAATTTGCTGATAACAAGGCAATTGTTCATAAGCATCACCATATTGTCTGACCTTTTTATAAGATGTCCTACTTCAGACACCCACTTTCTTACAAAGTTTCAAATTCCCCATTTGCTTTTTGTACTTGAATTCTTTTTTTCCCATGAGTTTAAGATGCTTTTCTAAGAGGAAACATGTATCAATAAGTTCTTCAGCATTGCTAAAATTATCAATGAACATCTTGTCAGACAGTGATGTGTGAATCTGTTTTGTATGCCTCTATCCAAGGCCAGGTTTGTTGACGGAAGGAAACTTTCTCATTTTTAAACCCAAACCCCGCCCTGTGTGGAACACATTCATATAATGCAGAGACTGTGAGAGGAGATAACATTTGAATTTGTTTTCTGGCTTTCTTATTTGTCTGTGTTTCCCTAAACATTAGGTTTAAAACCATGGACTCTACTATTTGCTCTTAATATTCTTTGGATGCTTTCATAGATCCTTTATTTGCTTTAGTTCAGGCAGAATTACACTGTAGTTCTAAGCATCTGTGAGTTAGGAGTGGAGCTTTCTTTGTTATGTTTCTTAATGTCCTTTGATCCAGTCCAGCACACATCAGCCACTGCAGCTCTCCCAGAATAATTTACTTATCCACTAATGCCATCTAAGAAAGAGGAAATAAACCAGGATTGTATAAATATAGGATCCTAATGTGATCACTAACTTTAAGTCGCTAATGCAACCCTCTCATTAGCTATTACTTTCAATTAGGTGTTCTCAAACAATTAGCTTTTGAGCTACAGAATCTTATTGATAGCATATACATTCCCTGATGAGAGAAGAAATTACTTCTGGGAAAGCCGAGTTGCAAACTTTTAATTTAGGTACTAAATTCAGGTACATTACCTCAGTTGGACTTACTTTTCGTGGAATTACTAAACTCATTTCTCTTGGCCAAGTGATTCTCTAGGCATCATGAGCTGCTTAAGAACACAACTACTAAAATTCATGGGTGCTCAGAGCACACAGGGAGATAAATGCAGCACAGACCCATTCGTTGCAAATAGCATTAAAAGTTTTCAGATTTTCAAAGCATTCTCAGAAAAAAATCCTCACATCTTAATAATAGTATTTAAAGCCATATATTCAAAGGGTCCTATTCCTATGGGCAGATTTGTCAGAAGTTTCCTTTGTTGCTTATTTTTACTTGATTTTCTACTGTGAAAACTGAGACCATAGAGTCACTTTAAATGATAGTCCTGATAGAATTTTCAAAATCTATAACATTTATTGCATCTGTAGTCATGTGGTAGTATCCAGGATGCCATCTCAAATTCTCTCCAAATAAGACATGGTCTTTGCCTGCAAAGAGTTTACTATAAATGTAAAGTCATACAATAAACATTAAATATACATTCATCGATTTTTTCAAGAAATCCATATTGGGTACCTAATATTTTCTAGACTCTGGAGAGACAGTGTGTATATAAAGATAGATGAAGTCCTGCCCTCATACGACTTTCATTTCATTGTATGTGGAAGATTGGGATAGGAAAGACTTTCATTTCATTGTATGTGGAAGATTGGGGTAGGAAAAAGACAGATAGTAACAATAAAACCAATAAACAAGATAATTAGAGATTGTAAAAAGTGCTATGGAGAAAATAAACAAGGTGATGTGATAACTAGGTAGAGAATAGAAACAGTTGTCAAGGAAAGGCTCTCAGTAGAGGTGACATTTTATCTGAGATTTGAAGGATGGAGAGGAGCTAGAAATGGAAGAGCTGCCAAGGCAGAGAGAAAAACAAGTTCAAAGGCCCAAGGTAGGAACGAGCTTGACCTTTTGAGGAACAGAAAGGTCAATGTGTCTGGAGCATAGTGAATGGATGAGGAAAATGTAGGGGATGAGGTTGGTTTGGGAAGTAAGAGTCAGATCATGGAGGCTAGATTGGATTTTATTTTCAGGGCAGTGGAAAGTTACTGAAGCATTTTAAGAAGGGTAGTAATTATTAGACTTTAAAAAGGATGTCCCTAGCTGCTGTATGGAGACTGGATTATAAAGGCTACAGTAGAATCAGGGAAACACATTAGAAGCCTAATTTCAGTGTCCTCATGTCTTACTATCCACCTAAGAGATGGTGATGGATAGGACTAGAATGGGATCAGTAGTGATAGAGAACATTGGATATATTTGATATATTTTGATGATGGGTTGGCTGTAGTGAATAAGGGAAATAGAGAAGTAAAGGATAATTTATTGATTTTTGGCTTGAAAAATTGAGTATCATTTGCTGAAAAATAGGAAATAATGGAAATAAACTGAAAGATCATAAGCAAGTATAGAGGAAGCAAACTTGTAACAAGTCATGCATTCATGGTGGTTGTTTTTCCTTTGTTTATATGTTTTGTGTATGTCATATTGAACAAATATAATTATGTGCAAAGTTCTGTATTAAGTGCTATATGCAAGAAGAGATATAATTTTTGAATCAGTCGCTCAAATTTTACTGAGGGACTATTATGTTCTAAGCACTCTGCTAAATCCACCATAGTATTAATTATTGCTTTCCGGGAAGGAAAATTGACACTCTAAAAGCAAATAAGACATGATGTGATGACGCTGTCATGGAGATCTATATACAGGACTATGGGAACAGAGAGTGGGAGACATAGTCACCCAGGAAGTTAGGACAAGGACACCTGGAAACAGCGATCATCCTAGCATCCCTAAATGAGAAGGGCTGAGGCTTGTAGGATGCCTGGAGTTAGGGCAGAGGGCCCAGTGAGTTTATCCTGATACTGAGAGCTAGAGGGAGACTGAGAAGATTGTGGGGAGCCCAAGTTCTCATAGCATGCCGACTGACATACCAGCCTTAACATTGACATGATAGATGGAGCGCATCATAAATTCTCAGTGAAGACTTGATAATCAAGAGACTGATGTCAAGAAACAGGAAACATCTCGAATAAACAACCTAACCTTGCACCTAAAGCAATTAGAGAAAGAAGAACAAAAAAACCCCAAAGCTAGCAGAAGGAAAGAAATCATAAAGATCAGATCAGAAATAAATGAAAAAGAAATGAAGGAAACAATAGCAAAAATCAATGAAACTAAAAGCTGGTTCTTTGAGAAGATAAACAAAATTGATAAACCATTAGCCAGACTCATCAAGAGAAAAAAGGAGAAGACTCAAATTAATAGAATTAGAAATGAAAAAGGAGAAGTAACCACTGACACTGCAGAAATACAAACGATCATAAGAGATTACTACAAGCAACTCTATGCTAATAAAATGGACAACCTGGAAGAAATGGACAGATTCTTAGAAATGCACAACCTGCCGAGACTGAACCAGGAAGAAATAGAAAATATGAACAGACCAATCACAAGCACTGAAATTGAAACTGTGATTAAAAATCTTCCAACACACAAAAGCCCAGGACCAGATGGCTTCACAGGCGAATTCTATCAAACATTTAGAGAAGAGCTAACACCTATCCTTCTCAAACTCTTCCAAAATATTGCAGAGGGAGGAACACTCCCCAACTCATTCTACGAGGCCACCATCACCCTGATACCAAAACCAGGCAAAGATGTCACAAAGAAAGAAAACTACAGGCCAATATCACTGATGAACATAGATGCAAAAATCCTCAACAAAATACTAGCAAACAGAATCCAACAGCACATTAAAAGGATCATACACCATGATCAAGTGGGGTTTATTCCAGGAATGCAAGGATTCTTCAATATACGCAAATCAATCAACGTGATACATCATATTAACAAATTGAAGGAGAAAAACCATATGATCATCTCAATAGATGCAGAGAAAGCTTTCGACAAAATTCAACACCCATTTATGATAAAAGTCCTGCAGAAAGTAGGCATAGAGGGAACTTTCCTCAACATAATAAAGGCCGTATATGACAAACCCACAGCCAACATTGTCCTCAATGGTGAAAAACTGAAACCATTTCCACTAAGATCAGGAACAAGACAAGGTTGCCCACTCTCACCACTATTATTCAACATAGTTTTGGAAGTGTTAGCCACAGCAATCAGAGACGAAAAAGAAATAAAAGGAATCCAAATCGGAAAAGAAGAAGTAAAGCTGTCACTGTTTGCAGATGACATGATACTATACATAGAGAATCCAAAAGATGCTACCAGAAAACTACTAGAGCTAATCAATGAATTTGGTAAAGTAGCAGGATACAAAATTAATGCACAGAAATCTCTTGCATTCCTGTATACTAATGATGAAAAATCTGAAAGTGAAATTAAGAAAACACTCCCGTTTACCATTGCAACAAAAAGAATAAAATACCTAGGAATAAACCTACCTAAGGAGACAAAAGACCTGTATGCAGAAAATTATAGGACACTGATGAAAGAAATTAAAGATGATACAAATAGATGGAGAGATATACCATGTTCTTGGATTGGAAGAATCAACATTGTGAAAATGACTCTGCTACCCAAAGCAATCTACAGATTCAATGCAATCCCTATCAAACTACCACTGGCATTTTTCACAGAACTAGAACAAAAAATTTCACAATTTGTATGGAGGCACAGAAGACCCCGAATAGCCAAAGCAATCTTGAGAACGAAAAATGGAGCTGGAGGAATCAGGCTCCCTGACTTCAGACTATATTACAAAGCTACAGTGGTCAAGACAGTTTGGTACTGGCACAAAAACAGAGGTATGGATCAATGGAACAGGATAGAGAGCCCAGAGATAAGCCCACGCACATATGGTCACCTTATCTTTGATAAAGGAGGCAAGCATATACAGTGGAGAAAAGACAGCCTCTTCGGTAGGTGGTGCTGGGAAAATTGGACAGGTACATGTAAAAGTATGAAATTAGAACACTCCCTAACACCATACACAAAAATAAACTCAAAATGGATTGGAGACCTAAGTGTAAGGCCAGACACTATCAAACTCTTAGAGGAAAACATAGGCAGAACACTGTATGACATAAGTCACAGCAAGATCCTTTTTGACCCAGGTCCTAGAGAAATGGAAATAAAAACACAAATAAACAAATGGGACCTAATGAAACTTAAAAGCTTTTGCACAGCGGGGGAGACCATGGACAAGACCAAAAGACAACCCTCAGAATGGGAGAAAATATTTGCAAATGAAGCAACGGACAAAGGATTAATCTCCAAGATTTACAAGCAGCTCATGCAGCTCAATAACAAAAAAACAAACAACCCAATCCAAAAATGGGCAGAAGACCTAAATAGACATTTCTCCAAAGAAGAGATACAGATTGCCAACAGACACATGAAAGAATGCTCAACATCATTAATCATTAGAGAAATGCAAATCAAAACTACAATGAGGTATCATCTCACACCGGTCAGAATGGCCATCATCAAAAAATCTAGAAACAATAAATGCTGGAGAGGGTGTGGAGAAAAGGGAACACTCTTGCACTGTTGGTGGGAATGTAAATTGATACAGCCACTATGGAGAACAGTATGGAGGTTCCTTAAAAAACTAAAAATAGAACTACCATATGACCCAGCAATCCCACTACTGGGCATATACCCTGAGAAAACCATAATTCAGAAAGAGTCATGTACCAAAATATTCATTGCAGCTCTGTTTACAATAGCCAGGACATGGAAGCAACCTAGGTGTCCATCATCGGATGAATGGATAAAGAAGATGTGGCACATATATACAATGGAATATTACTCAGCCATAAAAAGAAATGAAATGGAGGTGTTTGTAATGAGGTGGATGGAGTTAGAGTCTGTCATACAGAGTGAAGTAAGTCAGAAAGAGAAAAACAAATACAGTATGCTAACACATATATATGGAATCTAAGGGAAAAAAAAAAAAGAGGTCATGAAGAACCTAGTGGCAAGATGGGAATAAAGACACAGACCTACTAGAGAATGGACTTGAGGATATGGGGAGGGGGAGGGGTGAGATGTGACAGGGTGAGAGAGTGTCATGGACATATATACACTACCAAATGTAAAATAGATAACTAGTGGGAAGCAGCCGCATAGCACAGGGAGATCAGCTCGGTGCTTTGTGACCACCTAGAGGGGTGGGATAGGGAGGGTGGGAGGGAGGGAGATGCAAGAGGGAAGAGATATGGCAACATATGTATATGTGTAACTGATTCACTTTGTTGTAAAGCAGAAGCTAGCACACCATTGTAAAGCAATTATACTTCAATAAAGATGTTTTAAAAAAAAATAATAAAATAAAATAAAATAAAATGGGGATAAAAAAAAAAAAAAAAAGAGACTGATGTCTTTGCTGAGTTTCACATTAAGGGTGTTGGGATTTGTGTTTCACATCATTCAAGAAGGAGTCAGCGGCATCCAGGTAGGAGCCAGGAGGAACGATGTGGAGGAATGATTGAGAAGCTTCTAGTTTAAATTTTAGGACTAGCTCCCTTTCTCAAGTTCTATTTTTCTTTTCTGTTATAGGCTTTAAGGAGTGATCCCACCTTCCTTTCCTCTTTAAAGCTACTATCTTCCACTTTATGTCTTGGCTTTCTTCTACTATTAAAAAGCTTCAAAGTATATGGCAATTCTGCCAACTCCCAGCTTCTAGGACAATACTCACTTGGGCAATAAATTGGTTGAGAGTTTGACCAGAGGGATCAGATTTGAATTTTGACTCTGTCATGTATTAACTCTGTAAACTTGGACAAGTTTCTTAAACTCTCTCAACCTCATTTTTCCCTTTATAATTTATAAACTTAAGATAGTACTAATGCCTACCTCATAGGGTTGTAAAGGACAAATGAGATAATGCATATGAACTTTGTATAGTGCTCAAAGTACAACGGGCAGCCATACCTCAGCAGTTGAAAACAACCATTCTGTAGGTACTCAATAAATGTTGGTCTCTATAATTATTAACTGTCACCAAGAATAATAAAGCAACAATGACAAGCCTTGAGTAAATCAGGTAACCTATGTTTACAATGGCCATACTACCATACAAACAAAGATAGAGTCATGCTGAAACAAACTACTTTTTCTGGCTCTATTTCCTTTTACTCTGTGAAAACAACATATTTCACCCATTCTTCCCACCTGGCTTGAGAGCATCTGGAAGTAGCTCTTGTGCTGTGGAGAACGGGCCTTTTGGGTCACTGCTTAGTTGCCTGCATCTCCTCTGGCTCACTGTGGTCCTAGCCCCTCTTGCTGCTTTCCCGGTATCTGCTGCCATCATTGCTCCTGATGTATAGACCTTGCTGAAGCCTCCTGCCCTCCCCAGTACAGGTAGATCTGGGGGAGTCTAGCTTTTGCTTATTCCGTTACGGGCTCTGCCTTGGTTTCAAATGGAGAAACAGCCCTTCCCTCATTGGTGGGATCCTCTGAGACACAAACCACTTTTTAGTGCTGCCTCGTGCTTCTAATGTGTAATTGAGAGCTCGTGTAACAGATATTTCAACTTTTATTAGCTACCTTTCTGCATCCGATTCTTTCTAAAGTTAAGAAATGATTCCTTGGGAATTATTTTGGAAAACACTGAGTGTGGAGGAGATCATGATGGTCTTATGAAGCATGCTTGCAGTCTTGACTCTGTTGCAGAGATGGGTATTGGAAGCTACTCTAGACTTTTGTTTCATACTTTTATTCTAAAAGAAAAAAAATCTCCTATGTCCTTCCAACTTTCCTTAGGAAAAGCATATTCTGACTGTGTCTCCCTAAGAAGGTCCTTTTAAATATCTGTGGAGATCTGGCTTAGAATTGTCTTACCAGATATTAACACTAAAAGAAAAAAAGGATTCTTATTATCCCATGTCCAACAACAAAAGAAGGGAGAAAAAAAAAAACCTATAAGAAAGCTTTGTAATTACAGATATATGTAAAATACAAACAGAAAATATTTTGTATATATCCCCCAAATTTTATTTTCTTGCTGTTTCATTTAATTTTATTTTGAAGATTAGGGGGAAAATAGAAAGAAAAGCAGGATTTTAAGAATGATTAGGGAAAATCACTCAGAGGAAAGAAGAACAGTAATAAAGAAAAGATATGACAAAAAAGCAAACACATTGAAAGAAAAAGTGATTTTTTTTTTCCTTTTGAGTAACTTACACCTGATAAAAAGAAGCCATGCCCTCTCTCTGGCTTCTTCTCTGCTTTTATTTAATAATATTTCTTGCTCTTAATTTAAATATTATCATCTTTCATATCAAACTCTAAACAGTTATAGGATCTAAATAAAGTATGAGAATCCCATTTTAAAGGTTTTAAATATAACTTCATGGTAAGGTAGAGGTAGTTATATATATTTTTTGTCTAATGGCTACTAAAAACACCATAAGTAAGATACTGAATTAAAACTCACAAATAACTATGTTTGTCACCTTTCTATTGGCAAGTAACTTGGCACCAGATGGGATTCCTTAAATAAATATTCTGGTTTACCACCTCAAGAGAAGATTTTTGTTATTTCAAATAATCAATAAAATTTGTAAAAGTAAAGCAAAAAGATAGGCAAAAGGAAGTTCCTTATTTCATAAAGACAAAGTAAAAAAGGTGCAATATATTACCAAGTGTTGGATTTTGGAAAGGAATCTCAAGAAAGTACTGTTTATTGTCCAAAGTGTCTCAGGTAGATGGGCCAGGTGGCAAAAATTTGAGGGCACTGGTGAGGAAATACGGTCCATTTATTTATATTCTGCAACTGTTTGGAATAGGCCCTGTTTAGGCAGGGCCATTCGGGGTCTATTCAGCTCGGTTGTTCCTTCAGTGGCATACCTATGACCTTGGTTCCTACAACTGGCCTCACAAAAGCCCACGCAGTTCTCAGCTGGCCCAGACCAATCCTCCCGTAGATGGATGGAGGAGGCTGGGGGGAGGATGTACAAAAACATATTAAACTTTGCTGTCAAATATTGCTATAGCACTAAGTGGAAGCTATTCCTTCTTTTATCCCCAAATCACAGAGATGGAAGTAGGTGTTAACATTCGCTCATTTTTCCTTTCGCTGTTTTCACTTGTGCATACTTCTGTTAAAACCCATGCAATTTTGACAATTTTGCCATTTAATTATGGCAAACATTTCCTTCCTTTTATTGCTGTCATCTCTAATTTTCCTGACTCACTACATTTTTGGGGAAGCCTTCCTTGACTTCATGACTGTAGTAATTCTTGTATGTACTATTGGAGCACATATTTGATTATAACCAATTATAATACTTTTTACACTATTCTCTGGAGTTAATAACCCACACCTATAGGAGCCAGGCAGGTAACATGAATTTCTGAAGCTTCTGGGTATAAGAAAATAAGAAATAAATCGCTTGTATTGTGACAAAGCTATATTTATGCCCTGGTCTTAGTGCATTAAACTCCATGAAGATAGGAAGCATTCTTATTTTGTTTATTTTTGTGTCTCCACCAGTAAGTACAGGCTCTGGTGCTTAGTTGATACTCATTGCATTAAATGATTGAATAATCAGTTAATACAATCTGGGCTTTCCTCCTATTGCTCCACGAAAGAAAGTGTCTCCCTTTTAGGTGATCAGTGACCCTTAGAATTACAAAATTTAACACTGTAATATCAAATCATTACACTGTACACTTCAAACTTATACAGTGCTATATGACAATTATATCTCGATAAAACTCAGAAAAATTTAGAAAAAAAATTGAAAAATCAACACTACATATTCATTCATTCACTATATACTTATTACTTGATTTCTTTCAAAGAAAATAAAAGGTATTTTACATGACTATGTTTTTCTTACTAGACAGTTTTCTTACCTTGACTATCTGATGCCATTTTTTACAGTTTTCTTCCCACCTCTCTGGCTGCTCCTATTAGGTCTCATTTCTTTACCAGCTTTTTAAGTGCCTTGTACCCAGTAATGATGTCTTCCTCTTTCCTGTTTATTCCTGTTTACTTAATCAATTCCCATAGCTTTAATGCTATTTACTATTTACTCCTAGATTTGTGTTCTGCTCAGAATTCCCACCTGAATACAAAAACAAAAATTCTAAAAAGAAAAATAGGAATATTTCCACATGGATTTTCCACAGATATACTTGTTTATCCCCAAACTCTCTTCCTACCATGAAACTCCTTCTATATCCTTCTCAGAATCCATTACTCCATGTATTTATGGGGTCCTCATAAATAATTGGCATTGAGTTAAGCACTGTGGATAAAGAGTGACCAAAATGACATACTCTTTTGACAGAGACAGGTATTGAGTAACATACAAATCAAAATAACTGTATAATTTTAGTTGTGGTAAGAACTATGAAGCTGAAGTTGACAGTGTCATGAGAAGATGTAGTGAAGTAACATACCCAAATCTGGAGGCCAGAGAAAGCCTACCTAAGTAAGTAACATTTAGGCTGAGGTGGTGGGTGTGAAGGGGTAGGGAGAGATTGTTCCAGGAAAAGGATTAGTAGGTGTAAGACCCTGGGCTGGGCAGAAAGGGGGTGCATTGTAAGGACAGGAGCATCATGGCGGAGGAGGATGGGGGTGTTGGCAGAAGTTTTATTGGTCGTGCTCAGGAGTTTAGGTTTTAATCTAATAGCAAGACAAGTCACTAATGAGTTTTCAGTGGAGGAGTGACATAATCAATTTTATGTCCAAAAAGATGGCACAGTAATCTACCCAGTCACCCAAACCAACAAAATGGGAGTCCTCCTATAGTCCTCTGTTTTTTTTGTTGAGCTCTCACATCTGCCGTATCAACCAACTTGCATTTGTCCGGGTGGTCAGGCTCCTTCTCTCCTCAGTCTTGCACTTTTGCCCGCATCCCGAATGCCTTCCCATTCTTTTGCTACTTAGGTAATTTCTACCTGTCCTTTGTGAGTTGGAACATCACCTCCAAGAGGTCTTCTAAGACTTTCTATCCTTTCTTGTCCTAACTGTAACCCTCGTCACTAAGTCATCTGGTTGACATTCCCATGGTGGTCTGTGTGCACCTCCACCTTAGCGCACTTATCATATGGTATTGAAATTATGTGTTTGCTTCCCTCTGCCCCTCTAGACTATAAGTTTTTTGAGGTCAGTGGCCTATCATTTCTGTATTTCCAGAGATTAACACAGTACAATGGTAACTGCCAAATAAATAGGTGTTACATAAAGAGGTGTATCAATAAGTGAGACTCACCTATTATTTTGGTAGTATTAGACATCTGTTTCCTAATAAAGATAATTTATCTATGTTTATTGAATATTCATATGGATATACATAAGTGTATTGGCTATGGGTTGGAATTATATATGGATATACATAGCACACAGTTTTATAGAAAAAGCATGGACTGTAGAATCAGAGAGAGTTGGGTTTATGCTTTGGCTCTGTCACTCTCTAACCATGTCATTTGTGGGAAATTAGTTTATTTCTCTAGGGGTCAGTTTCCTCATCTGCAAAATAAAGGTAACAAGTGCTAAGATAGTTTTGTGGATTAGATAAAATAACTGAATCAACATGGTGCCTGGCTTATGGTAGGCTTTTGATGAATGGTAATTTTTTCCCTTTTCTTTTCTCTCCCCTTTCCTTCCCTTCACCCACATTCTCTCACTGCCTATCTTTACCTATCCCTGCAACTGAGCACTCAAGAAAACTGGGCCCCAGTGTTTATGGGAAATTATCAGTTCTTTTTTTATTATGAGTTCTTTTTAGAAAGTGTGTGCAAAGTGATGGAAGACTACATACCTCTGATACTAAAATTCAGGAAAGAGACCCAAATCTTTGAAAGTAGGAAGTGTAGTCAGGGAGACTAGTATTTAGTCATTATCTTTGCATATTATAATTTACCTTATAGAAAATCATTTATTCTAAAATATTCAATGCAATTTACTTTTTCTACTATTTATGTTATTCTGTGTTTTTTTTTTTAAATTAGGTCAGAACTTTTGTGTTTAATAAAGTTCAACATATCATTTGATGTAAAATTCATGGTTTACTAAGTGATATATATATAGTACCATATTACTGATAGAGAAAATAACATGTTAAAGCTGTTAGATGTATGTATATGCATATAACCACTTTTTAAATATGTATTCATATATTGAAATGAAATTGTTTTAAATAGTGTTCTTTATCATTGATGAATAACTATCCCTTATTTTACGGCCTGTTCCTTATTTTGTATTGCTTAAAAGTACAGCAAGTAAAGCACTGAGTAATAATTAGGAGGAACTAAGTAGGTTTATACATTTAAAAAGTCAAATTTTTGGTTAGTTTTTTGATCTGTGGACTACACTCAGCAAACTGTCCTACCTTGTACTTTATTCTCAAGAACTAAATTACACTGACATCTCATAAAGTTCATGAAGATATGCTCATTTAAAAGTTTTGGGCTGGCGTTTTGTGTTAAAATAGGTTATCTAACTCTTGGGGATTGGATGGTTATTGGCTCCCAAATTACATTCTCCATTCATTATAGACCAGAAGGGGCAGGCAAAGAGTTAGGTCGTGGCAGAGTTGCAGGGCTGGGGGAGTATCCATTTTGATGAAGAGAAACACTATCTAGAAACAGACATACCTGGAAATAATGTTTAACCAAGTATCTGGGCCTCCCATGGCTCAGTCAAATTGACTCATAAAATTAACCATCACAAGGTATAAGTCCGACAGAGTTCTAGTATCCAACCATAAAATCAAACATCAGAACTGGGACCCAGGGTCCAGAACAGAGAAATAACAAAGCTACTTCCTTTTGAAACTGAAGGTTTGGTTTGGTCTCAGAGACCAGGGACAGACTGAACAATGGAACTTCTCCTAGCTGCTGGGATAAAGGAAGGCTGCAAAGCTGGATATGCCACAGGTAACATAAGTGTCTAGGTGATTCTGACTTATCATTGTAGGGCTGACTTGGGAGGATTTAGGTATAATTAATGTCGGCACTGACGTTCACTATGACTCACACATTCAAATTGAAATGTGTATTGAAAATGTCCCCCTGAAAAATTCGAAGAGAGATTGAGAGTTTCCGTGGGTAGGATTATTCATAGTATTACTTAGGTTTCAGAATGTCAGTGTTCTGTTCCATTGAGAACTCCTGTACCAGGCATCGTATGTAATAGTGATGTTTTTACCTGGAGTGGAGCAACTTTAGGCTTGGGGTTGACAGGTAATGTGAAGAAGTGGAATAGCTTGAGGAAGGAATTCAAAATGAGCGAAGAGTCTGAAGACAAGGACAGTGCAGATGGGTAAAGAAATGCCCATGTTGGCTGTGAATATCTGGAAAGCTGTGCAAGAGGAGAGAAGAAGCTGTTGAGTCTGGAAAGGATCTGGGCAGCATTTTGGAAAGAAAACTCACTTGATTTAAAAAAAAAATGTGGTAGGAAAAGTATCACTGAGTTGGGATTGAGTGACAGTGAAATCTTAAACTGGAGTTAAGATTCTAAGGGCACATGAGGCCTTAGAAAGAACAGTATTACTTGAAGAGTAGGTATCAAGTAATGAGCCAGCTGACTTGGAAATGAAACCTGGATGATTAGCCTTTTAAATGCTTGACTATTATGTCAAACTGCCTTGAGTCAGTATGAACGTCTTTATAACTATCCTTGCAAATAACTCTCTAACCTAAAGTTTAAGATGAAAAAATAAAGACATTCCCGGCATGAGAGTAAAGTTGTTCTGTATTATCTCTGGCTGAGTAAAGCTTGAGTGATATTATTTTAGCAATACACTTTCTAATGTAGCTATTTTTCTAATATAGAAATGTAAAATACATATTTGTTTACAATACATAAAAATGTGTTTTAGACCTCTTGTAGTTCTATGGAAAGAGTCTATGGCCCAATGAAATCAATTACATCCCTCTATTTATTAAGGTATTCCTTCATCAAATTTTGTTTTGTAACTGCTGCTGTACTTGGTGCCGGTTATAGAAATAAAGGATAGAATATGTGTTCTCCAGAAGGCTAGGTTTAATAGAGGACCAGGCACGTAAATGCTAAATATCATTAGAGATATGATAGGGGAATGCCATGGAAGATTGTAAGGGGACACCTAGTCCAGACTAGGAAGAATGAAGTCCAGTTCAGTAATTATTTATTGTGAAGCAATAATACCTCTGTATTGAGTTTTGAGGAACAAAGCAATTAGCCAAGAGAAGAACACTCCAGAGAGAGTAACATGGACAACATCGTGAAGACTTACTATAACAAGCTGCATATGACAAATTACAAATAATTTATTACAGAGTATAAGATAGAGGTGAGAGAGTTTGGAAAGAGAGGAGGTGCAGAGAAAAGCTAGACAGGTATCTGGTAACTAGGTTATGAAAGAGCCTTATAGGTCATGTGCAGGGCTTTGTGTTTATCCTGACATCAATCTTAGTCTAAAATATTTGAAGAGTGTTAACATGCAGATAATATTTTTAGGTTTGTCTTTTAAAGGTATTATCATGACAGTAGAGTGGAACATGGCTAGAAAGATGTGAGCCTGGGGCAAAATATATTGCAACCTAACCAGATTGTATAAGTTTTTGAACTAAGGTGATGGCAGTGGAAATAAAGAGAAAGAAGCATAATTCAAGAATATTAAGGAGAAAAACTTGACAAAACTTGGCAGACAATTGGATGAAATGGGCAAATGAGAGGCATGAAGGTAAAGAATGACTCCTACATTTTCTAGTAGATGGATTGGATGAAAGGTGGTGTTATTTAGCGAAAGTGAACTCAGGAAACCTGATGTGGAGGGGATAGACAATGAGGTTTAATTTTGAACACAGTGAGTAGAGTGAAGGTATAATATCCAAATAGGAATGTCCCGTAGGTATTTAGGCAGGTGTATTGGTGCTCAGGAGAGACCTTGGGGAAGAGACTTGAATTTGGTAGCAGTCAGCAGTTGAATGGATAAGATGAAGTAAGTCAGTGTTATGGAATGAAACATGTTCCTGCAAAAATCACATGTTGAAGCCCTAATCTCTAACGTGACTGTATTTGGAGATAGGGCTTTAAGGGGGTAATTAGGTTAAATGATGTCATAAAGATGGAGCCCTAATCCCATAGGACTGGTGTCCTTATAAGAATAAGAAGAGATACCAGGAGTACATGCGCAGAGGGAAAGCCATGTGAGGACACAGTGAGAAGGCAGCTGTCTACAAGCCAGGAAGCAACACCTCACCAGAAATCAACCCTACTTTGATCTTGAACTTCCAGCCTCTAGAACTGTGAGAAAATAAATTCCTGTTGATTAAGCCACACAATCTGTGGTATACTGTTACAGCAGCCTGAGAAAACTAATGGAGTCAAGAGGATTCTATAGGGTTAGAAGAAAAGATGACTAAAGACATAACTCTGGAGAATTAACATAATTTAAAGAAGAGGAGCTAGATGTGAGAAAAAGTAGCCAAGCGAAAAGAGGGAAGATAGAGGGAGATACTGAAGATACAAAGTGAAGAGTGGTAACTGGAAATTGACAACCTAATGGAGCTGAGAAGTTTGGTTGAGGGGGAGGGAGGGAAGGAATTAAGAAGTGGTTATGGGGGCTTACCCTGGTGGCACAGTGGTTGAGAATCTGCCTGCTAATGCAGGGGACACGGGTTCGAGCCCTGGTCTGGGAGGATCCCACATGCCGCGGAGCAACTAAGCCCGTGAGCCACAACTACTGAGCCTGCGCGTCTGGAGCCTGTGCTCCGCAACAAGAGAGGCCGCGATAGTGAGAGGCCCGCGCACCGCGATGAAGAGTAGCCCCCGCTTGCCACAACTGGAGAAAGCCCTCACACAAAAACGGAGACCCAACACAGCCAAAAATAAATAAATAAATTAAAAAAAAAAAAAAAAGAAGTGGTTATGGATGTAGACAAATTACAGAATGCAGAGACAGGAAGTTCACAAAATATACACAAGACTTTGAGTAGGGTTTTTCTGAAAGAGGCATGGAGAGGAAGAAGGTGGGGTAGGAAACTTGAAGAAAATGCTAAAGATTTAATACATTTATTGTGGACTTCTGATTCTGGTTAAGATGAGGTAATAGGGACTGGATTTAACCTCCTGCTTTAAAAAATTAAAAACTTGGACAAAATATAAAATATATAGTTTTCAGACACTGGGGACATGAAGAGAGGAAGGACAGTAATTCCTTCCTCAAGAGAGGGGAAAAAAAATGAGGTGATCCCTATGATTGCTCCAGCTGGCTGCCTGGGGAGTTTCCTGCCATATACAGGAAAGGAGAATCCATACGGAGCTTAACAAAGTCTATGAATTGAGGAAACAAAACTGGGACTTCAGCAAAGCCAAAGTAACTACAGTTTGCAGAGTAGAGTACCAGAGGACAGAGAGAGAGAAAGAGAAAGAGAGAGAGAGAGAGAGAGAGAAAGGGAAAGAGAAGCAGCAGCTATGGAGATCTTCAGAGTCCCTTCAGTTCTTCAGTTTAGTACTCACTGATTGTCACGTGCATGTGAGGGAAAAATCCAAGGCTGAGGAAAGAATCACCTAAAAGTAATGGAGAAAACAATAACTGTAATTCATCCAGGATCAGGAAAAGTATCTCTTCCCACCGGCCTTAGTGGAAAAACTTGTAATTGATAAAGCACCAGGTAGAGTACTCAAAAGTGTACTGCTATTGTAGTGAGGAAAAATTTGCCCTAGAATAAGACTGCTTTGGTCTAGCCTACAAAATAAAACTTCAAAAGGATCAGATTATTTCCAACTAACCTGACTATGGCTTAGAAATAATTTCAAGACTATTTAGCAATATACAAAAATATCCAGCACCCAGGAATATTTATATTATAGGAATACAAAATATCTGATAACAACATAAAATTTACAATGTCTGGCATCCAATAAAAATTGTCAGACATGCAAAGAGGCAGGAAAATATGACACAGAATGAAAGGAAGAAGTCAATTAATAGAAACAGACCCAGAAATGACACAGATGATAGATTCACTAGACAAAGACATTAAAACAGTTATTCTAACTATATTCCATATGTTCAAGAAGGTAGGGGAAGGATTGAATATGGTAAGTGGAGACACAAAAGATATTAAAAAAGACTCAAATTGGACTTCTAGAGCTAAAAAAAAATACTGTCTGAAATGAAAAATATACTGGAAGTTATTAATAACAGGTTAGAACCTGTAGAAGAAAAGAGTAATGAACTTGAAGACAAAGCAAAATAAACTATCCAAGATGATACACAGAAAGAAAAATGACTGAAAAATAAATCGTATATGAGTAGTAGAACAATATAAAGATGCCTAATATACGTGAAATTGGAATTCCTGAAGGGAGGGTCAGAAAAACATTTGAAGAAATAATGGCTGAAATTTTTCAAAATTTGAGGAAAAATATAAACCCAAACATGACACTTGGAGAAAACTTCATCAAAGCACATTATAATTAAATTCCTTAAAACCAGTGTTAAAGAAAAATTTTTAAGGACTCAGAGAAAAAGGACATATTAAGTACAGAGGAACAAAGGTAAGAATGGCAACAGACTTCTCATTGGAAACAATCCAGCGGAGCATTCCACTGAAGATCAGGAGAGCAGAATATTTAAAATATTGAAAGAAAGAAAAACAATCACTGAAAATATCTTTCAGAATTAAGGTGAAATAAACCCTTTTTAGGCAAACAAAAGCTGAAAGCATTAATAATCAGCAGACCTGCATGACAAGAAATGTTGTAAGTTCTTCAGTTTGAAGGCAGATCATATCAGAGGGAAATCTGGATTTACACAGATGAATGAAGAGCACTAAAAATGGGAAATATGTGAATTAATATAAATGTTTAAAGATAATTGACTATTGAAAGCAAAAGTAAGACACAATAGTGTTAGGTTTATAACATATTTAGGAGTCTAATATTTGAAATAATAGCACAATAGTTGTGAGGGCAGAAATGCAAGTACTATATTTTCCTAAGTTTCTTATACCATATGTGAAGTTTTATAATGTTAATTGAAGGTAGACTGTCATTAGTTAACTATGTATACTATAAACCAAAAGCAATTGCTACACACATACGCACACGTGCACACACACACACGATGAGTTATAGCTAATAAGCTAATAAGCCAACAAAGGGAAACAAGTATAATCAGAAAAAATACTGTATTAATCCAAAATAATGCAGAAAAAGAGCAAAAATGAACAAAGAACAGGTGAGACAGATATAAAACCTATAGCAAGATGGTAGATTTTAACAGAACCATATCAATAAACACATCAGATGTAAATTGTTTAAGCACTCTCAACTAAAAGGCAGAGATTCTCAGAATCAATAGAAAAGGAAGACCCAACTATATGTTGTCTACAAGAAACCCACTTTAAATATATAGACACAAATAGGTTAAAAATAATGATAGAAAAAGCTATACTATGCTAACACTAATCAAAAGAAAGTTGGTGGGAATTTGAAATGATACAACTACTTTGGAAAACTGTTTGACAGTTTCTTAAAAAGCTAAATATACACTTACCATATGATCTAGACATTCCACTCCTAGGTATTTATGCAAAAGAATGAAAGCATATGTCTATACAAAGACTTGTACATGAATATTCATAGCTGCTATATTTGCAATAGCTGAGAATGAAGATAATTCAGATGTCCATCAATAGGTTAAGAGATAAATAAATTGTGGTTTATTCACAAATGAAATACTCCTCAGCAATAAAAAAGAATGAGCCATTGATACACAGACAGCAAAATTGAATTTTATAATAGTTATGTAGAGTGACAGAAGTCAGACATAAAAGTATATATACTGTATGAGTCTCTTTTTATAACATTTGAAAATGTAATTTATAATGAAGTAAATCAGGTCAGTGGTTGCCCTGGGGATGAAGGGGAAAGGAGAGGGAGATTACCAAGAGGCACAAGGAAAGCTTTGAGGGTGCTGAATATGTCCATTATCTTGATTATCTTGATGGTTTCACGTGTGTTTACATCTGTCAAAAGTTTTGAAATTGTACACTTTAAATGTGTATAATTTATTGTATGTCAATTATATATAATAAAAAATAGTTATTATGACAAATGGTCAAGAAAGTTGATTACACGGATGGAGCTATTACCGGGAAGGGTTGAGAACCAGCTCGGGTTAAAGATTATGAATGTATTTGTGTACAAATTTATACAACTGCATACTATTTTTTTTTAAATCAATGTTAGAAGCTTAGTTATAGGAACAGAAAATGTGAAATCTTCAAGGGACCAGGCTAGTTAAATATTTTCCAGGAATCACAAATCACTGTCAAAATAGTAGCATAATCTACTAATGGGTGAGAGGATGTAGGTCTCAGAATGAAGCCAGTTTTATGAGGTGTATTCACTAATGCACAAGGACTGAAGAAAGAGCTCAATGTTACCATGAAAGAGTTAACGTACTCCATCAAATGTCACATTTTCTGCTAGTTCTTAGGCACTTGAGAGAATTTGACTTAATGTATTTTCAACTGTCTTGATAACATGCTGTATTTAATAAATGTTTTCTGATATAATATTTGCTCTACCAGCTCATCTCATATCTCCCTTGTACTTTTTAATAAACTGGTTATAGAGGAGCTTAAAAGCACTGAATAACAATGGACACAGAATTGTATATTTAGTACCTTCCTTGACCTACAGCATTAGAACATCAGCTTTCAAATAAAGATTGCCAGAAACCCCTCATTTAATTGTTCTTAGTTCTGCCGTTTGCATTGTTCGTGTGTACAGCACCTTGCAATTTTAGAATATAGGGTTCTGCAAGGGTAGATCTGCTGTGAGTTCGGCCGCTCCCAGCAATGCTGTGATCAACTATAACTCAAAAATACCAGATGGCGGACTGTAATCAAACAATAATGTAACAGAGAAAGATTAATCCTGATTTTTGAATATGATGTTAAGCTTTTACAAACCTATTTCGAGTTAAGCTCTGGTGATAGATTTATGGTTTCATAGACATATAAAAAATAGAATATTGTGATATTGGAACTATGGATCTAGAATTGTCAGTATTTACTGTTTTAAAAGTTTCAGAATATGATCTCAACTAACCCTGGTAATGTCCCCGTATCTATGTGCATAACTAAAAATAAGTAAGATTAACTGTACAGTGCATCTAAAGCCACAGTGAAAACCTTCCTTGATTCTATTGAGACAGAGTCAGGCTATCCTCCTTTGTCCTCTTCATACCTCATTCATAGCATTATTGCACTTGTTAGAATTATTAGGGCTTTTGGTTTTTGTCTCTTCTGTGAGCTCTTTGAGAGCAGGAGCTGTGATTTTCATCTTTGTATCCCCAGCAACAAGGCACAATGCATTTGTTCAATTAATGAATAAATAAAATTGGAATTATGTAATCCAGCAGTTATAATTATCCTCAAGGTCTTCACTATTAGCTGGCATCATTAGTGATGTCTATAAATGTTTGTAAAATGCAATTTTGTTTGCATAACTGAGCCAGAGCCCAGTTTTTTGTTATTTCATGGTGAACGGTCCTAAGCAGGTGGTACTCTTAGAGGCCTAAGGAAGTACATTTGATTGACTGGTTCCATGGGCTAAGAGAAGATTGATAACTGGATTTTCTTTATTGTCTACTTTCTAAACATGTAGAACTAAATTTTACATAGTCATAGAGAAGCTGTTTATTTAGGTAAGATATCCTAAAAGGTAATTGGTTTTCTTTGTTGTTGTTGTTGTTCAAAAATAAATGAATGCCCTTGCAATTTTTTTAAATTAATTAATTAATTTATTATTTATTTTTGGGTGTGTTGGGTCTTCGTTTCTGTGCGAGGGCTTTCCCTAGTTGCGGCAAGCGGGGGCCACTCTTCATCGCGGTGCGCGGGCCTCTCACTGTCGCGGCCTCTTGTTGCGGAGCACAGGCTCCAGACGCGCAGGCTCAGTAGCTGTGGCTCACAGGCCCATTTGCTCCGCGGCATGTGGGATCTTCCCAGACCAGGGCTCGAACCCGTGTCCCCTGCATTGGCAGGCAGATTCTCAACCACTGCGCCACCAGGGAAGCCCAATGCCCTTGCAATTTTAAAGTTGTTTTCAAATAAGCAGAGTGTGTGGTATCAGGGGTATCTTGGCATCACCCTCTCCTGCTCTCCTTTAAGCCAGGTGCTTGTATGTCTGGTTCTGCTGAGACATCACTGCCCATCACCTTATTTTTCTTGCCAAAATCCTGAACGTGTTTGTTCAATTTTTCTTCCATTGCATCCACATGGCAAATAACACCCCTGAATTAATTTAGGCATCTGCCTTTTTGATACCTACTCCTAAGCTCTTTAATGCCACTGGAGAAAATGAATTAGGTAGAGTAACACACATGTATGGTCTCCACCTCACCTGTGCTTTCAATACTACTCTCTAGTGCTCCTGTCTTTCTCAAGCCAGCTCTTACTCTCATTCTCCACAAATGTTACTTCAAGCTTCAACATTGTTTTAAAACTTTGACCCCATGAATTTCCGTTTTCTCTCTTATTTGTCATCCGTCTCATCAGCAGATGACCCCTGGTTAATATTCCACAGAAAGATTGGAAGTTATTGGGCAGGAATACTCTCATCTCTCCTGTTCCCTTTTCCTGTTGCTATATGAAGTCTTTCCTCTTTTCCTAGGCCAGTTCTTGTGTCCTTTCCTGCCTAAATAGGACATTCTTTGTACTATTGACCATCTCTCTCTTCCCTCTTCATTCTCTACTAGCTCTTTCCTATCCGCATTTAAACAGCCTCAAATCTCTCATATATTACAAATCCTCCCATTCCCCCTAGCTTACGTGTCCTTATCATAGTTAAACATATTTTATGTTTTATGTACTCCCGCTATTTTTTACATCTTTGTCTTCATTTCAGTCCTTAACGTGCCAAATTGGTTTCCAGTTTAACTAATCCTGCCTCTGAAACTCCTTAAGAAAGGTCAGAAATGCCTTTATAGAAAAATTGTGGATACCCTTCAGGATTTATCTTATTAATCTCCTGGTGGCATTTGGTATTGTAGATCACTTCTTCATTGTTAAAAAGCTTTTCCCTTGGATCTTTGGACAATTTTCTCTCCTGATTTCCCCCGATCCCTTTGGATTCTTCTCTCAGACTGGTTTGCAGCCTCCTCTTTCTCTGCCTTTCCCTCAAGAGTTGGTTTTCCTCAAAGTTCAGTTTAAGGTCTTGTCTTCTACTCACTGTCACATGTACCCTGGATGATCTCATTCACTCTTTGGTCTTGAAGTACCAGCCTATTTGATTGCAAATCTCAAATCTATATCCTAGTTCTCTCTTTTGAGCTTCCCTTGGTGCCCGACTATCTTCTGGAGACATCCACTTGAGTTTCTCATATAAATATCTCCATGTCTCCAAAAAAGCTGTTAGTTTTTCCTCCCAATGTGCCTCTTTTCCTGTGATTTATAGCAGTGAGTGGCAGCACCCAGTTGTCCAACCCTGTGTGTCTTCCTAGATATCTCTCTCCCTTCCCATGTACATATTCAGTTAGTCACTCAGTGCTGACCATTGTCTCTAAACATCTCTAAGTCATTCAGATTGTCTGTATGCTCATGATCCCTTCCCTACTTCAATCATCATTCTCTCACTGGGAATACTAATTAATCCAACTCTTTTCTCCACCCCCAGGCTGCCTTCTCTAATCCCATCTCTACACTGCGGCCAGAGTGATCTTTCTCAAAGATCTAGCCATGTTACACTTGCACTTAAAACTCTATAGTGACTGCACATTACCTTCAGAATAAAGCACAAACCTCTTAACTTGGCTTACACGTCCTTCATGATTTGTCCCTTACTTATCACCCCATCTCATCTCTCACCAACTTGAGCTTTCTCTCTAGATTCCAGCCTTCCAGCACTACTTCCAAATACTCAATATGCCAGGCTCCCTCTCATTTCTGGGACTTCATGTGTGCTGTTTCTTACGCCTGGAATATTCTTACCAATCACTCAACTTGAGCTCTTAGTTTTCAGCTTAGACATTATTCACTAAAAGTCTTTCCTAATGGCTTGAGTCAGGTTTAGGTGCTACTCCTACATTCTTCCATAATATTCTATACTTTCATCTATTATAACATCTGTCAGCTTATCTATATTCCCCCTACACTGTAAGCTTTATAAGGGGTGAGCCATGTCTGTTTTGTAGCTATATTTCTAGCAACTGAGATATATTGGTGCTTAATGATGGTTAACAGAGTGAATAAATGAATGTTTGTATGAATAAATGAATTCAGTTTCTCTTTTTCCCTTCATATTGCCTGGTTTCACTGATTTCTTTATTACAAACTTTGAATGTCTTCTTGGTGTCTTATCTCCTTAAGATCTATGTATGATCGGCTTGAGCCCACATTACTGTTTTTTCTAGAAATTCAAAGCTCTCCCCAGAATTTTGTCACATTTCTGGTAGGCTTTTGCTCTCATGAATACTGACTCCCCAGCTCTTGTGACTATTATTCTTTATCTGCATCAAGTCAGCCCATACATGAAACTCAAGTCCTTTCACAGTTTTCAAAGAGCCTTACATATAATAATTGTGAGTGTGGAAAATTTTACTTAAACAATGGGTGGAAGGGTATGGATGGGAGATATGGAGGGTTCTATATTCCAGCAGTGTGAACAGCTTCAAATGGAACCTACCACCACCAGGGGTCTCTAACTGGTCCATTTCAGTGATTCTATTAACCATCCTTATGCGCTCCTTTTCTCTATTTGTTCTTCATTAACTCTCTTACAAAAGCCAAATTCTTCTTCATCTTGTACAAAACAATTTAGCTGTTCTCTGATCTTGCTGGCTGGGCTCTTGTTTTCTAATCCATGTCTTCAGCTCTCACTTTTTACCTCAAACAGCTTTTTGAGATATCTTACCAGTCAAAGGTTGTTCCTTTCTTAAAACAATGCTTTTTAACTCTCATTATAATTCTTTGATTCATTCCTTTATTCAACACATAGTTTTTGAGGTGTGTGAGGTGTTAGGCACTATTCTAAGTGTGGTGAACACAACAGTTAAGAGGATTGGGGGGTGGGGACTTCCCTGGTGGCGCAGTGGTTAAGAATCCTCCTGCCAATGCAGGGGACACGGGTTTGAGCCCTGGTCCGGGAAAATCCCACATGCTGCGGAGCAACTAAGCCCGTGCGCCACAACTACTGAGGCTGCGCTCTAGAGCCCGCGAGCCACAACTACTGAGCCCGCGAGCCACAACTACTGAAGCCCGCACGCCTAGAGCCCGTGCTCTGCAACAAGAGAAGCCACCGCAATGAGAAGCCCGTGCACCACAACGCAGAGTAGCCCCCGCTCCCCAAAACTAGAGAAAGCCCACGCGCAGCAACAAAGACCCAATGCAGCCAAAAATAAATAAATAAATAAATTAATTAAAAAGAAAATAAACTATAAAAAAATAAAAAACATAATGCAAAATCTCTTTAAAAAAAAAAAGAGGATGGGGTCGTTTATCGTGAAGAACTCCGTCTGGTGGGGGAATAAATGTGCAAGGAAAAGGTATGTTGACCGGTTTACAGTGCTGAGAAGACTGATGCCAGACTGAGGAATCTTGAGGAGTGACTGGACTGGAGAAAGGAGGTTGTATGTTTAACTTCTTTTTCAAAATTGTAGTTATAAAAGGCAGGCAGTGGTTGTGGCGGAATGAAGGGGGCTCTGGGTGACATCAGCTCATTCATTTTGTAGCCAGCTCAGAGATTTTCAGAAGAAGCAGGTGGATGGATAACCGAGGTTACTGGAGTTTGACAAGCTCTTTTCTGGGGTTGGCCTATTACAAGGGGTAAAGATTGTGGTACAACAGAAATTCTAACAGTCTAGATATGTTGGTTGTAAATCTACCTCCCCCACTAACTAGAAGGGAAACTTGTGCAAACTGTATAACTTCTGTGACTCGATTTCTTTGCTTTTTAAATGAGGGCGAAAGCACTTAGCCTCTTTTGCAACTTATTATGAGGATCCAGTGGGATAATGTATGTGTGTGTTATTTAAAAGAAATATAAAAATACACGAATGTAAGCTATTCATCAATAGCTGCTGATTTTGCTAGGATAAAAACTTAATGTTCAAAAGTTAGAAGCTGTAGGATTTGTGAACAAAAAGTTCCAAGCCTTAAAAAGATTCCATGAATATGGGTACAGTGATTCACAAAGTAGATAAATAAATACAAAAATCGTTTATAGCCAAGTTCATTTTATTTTATATTTGCATGTACTTGGCAACATTTCTAAATCGATGATGCAACAGAAAGATGAGCCACAGTAAACCTGACTGTGGTATTTTCCAACTTGAGATTGAAGATGATGCATCCGGATTCTTTTTTTTTTTTTTTCTTTTTTAATTTTATTTATTTATTTATTTATGGCTGTGTTGGGTCTTCGTTTCTGTGCGAGGGCTTTCTCTAGTTGCGGCAAGCGGGGGCCACTCTTCATCGCGGTGCGCGGACCTCTCACTGTCGTGGCCTCTTTTGTTGCGGAGCACAGGCTCCAGACGCGCAGGCTCAGTAATTGTGGCTCACGGGCCCAGTTGCTCCGCGGCATGTGGGATCCTCCCAGACCAGGGCTCGAACCGGCATCCCCTGCATTGGCAGGCAGATTCTCAACCACTGCGCCACCAGGGAAGCCCCATCCGGATTCTTAATACTGATGATTGTTCCAAGTTTTTGTCCATTCAATTTGATGGTGCATTCTGCCTGGAGAGAGTCCCCCTTTTCATGTGTGTTTAATAACAAAAGAATGCTTTCAAACTATGAGTCAATTTACAAAACAGCAAACTAACATCTCTGAAGGCTACACACTCACAAAAAGGCAAACCAAAGTCTATAGGAATGATCCTAAGCCATAAGCTGGCTCTGGGCTGAAAATGTTTCAAGAAACATTGCTGGAGGTACAATGTAACTTTAAAACAGAAAAGATTGCAGAATAAAAAATGAAAAAAAAATACTTTGTTGTAGATGGGTATATAATTCTCAAAAGAAACATTTTAGAACAGGACATTGAACTTAGAAATTATTTGCTGATAAGCTTCTTTTCTCAAATACAGAATAAACTATTATTTGCAATTTAACAAAATTAAATTAGTTAGCAAAATCATAGTGAGTGGAAATTAAGTATTACTATTTAACTAAATGATTTATATAGGTCTTGTTATACTTACAAACATAATTTGGGAAACACTGATTTTTTTTAGTATGTTTCTATGTGTCAATTAAAATTCATTTACTTCATTTAAAGAGTCAAAGCTTAAAATGTAGTGGTTCAGATCTAGGGCAAAAATAAATGGATAAAATGAACAATAAACTTGATTCAGTCCTTTATTCAGTATTAATCTTAAAAATAGAATATGAGACTACTCTTCTATTTTAATTCAAAATGACCCAAGGAGTCTAAGTATAAACTATACTTTTGCTTCCACTTGAAAAAAAATTTAATAGAATTTCTAAACTATTACAAAATAATATCATATCATCTAGCCTTATGTCTTTAGGATTTGATGAAGTGTTTGGCTAATTTTATAAAATAATATGAATATTATGTAAAACTTTTGTTTGACCAAATGAAATTTTAGTTTCTGATTTCATGTAAATAGGAATTGAAACATGAACTAATGTTGAATTGTTTTGATCATGTTGAACAATAACTAATCATATGTTAGGCCAACTTCATTCAAGATTAGTGCAATTACGAAATTATTAAATTCTATGAAAGTGGCTTTGGTCATTCAATCTACTATTGACTTGACTAAAAGTAAACTGACCTATTTATGGAAGCTTCTCTCTCCCAAAAGAATAGTCTTTGAAAAATGAAAATTTTATAATTAAATGTTTTATTTTCAACCTTTAGAAAAGAGAGAATACATTCAAATAAGAATTATACAACCCTATAGCAATAAGTATTCTCATATAAGCACAGTATTCTCAAGAGGGTACGAAAGGAGAGATGTCTTAAAAATTATGGTGATTTAATTTTATTTTGCCCTAGAATGACATTCTCTTGAGTATTTGTGAAAATGAAGATGAATATGCAGGGATACATTCGGTTGATTTTGTGCCAGATGGCCAGTTGCAGAGGCTGAACTAAGCTGAACTGATTGATTCGTTTTTGCCATATTGCATGCTGGCGTTTACCACAGTTCACATCATTCAAGTTATAACATATTTGGTAGGTTTGGTTTTCTTTTAACCATTAAAAACATTTTTTTAGGATGACCTCTGCTTTAAAATACATCTTTTTCTTTGTTATATCAAATGTCCAGTGCTGCTAAGTAGTTTTTCAAATTTAACTTTCATAGAAAAAAAATTTTGTGCTTTCAATGTACTATTTTGTGCTCATAAGATATATTATTCATTTTGAGTGATAAATACTTAAAATGAATAAGAATAATCATCTGTTTAAATTTGGGGGAAAATATATAGTGAGTGATAATTATGATTCAAGTGAATAAGTCCATAATAACTTTAAAAGAAAATAGAAGACACAGTTCCTACCTTCAAGGTGCTTGCATACTAGCAGAGAGAAGCCAAGTGCCAAGTCTATTTAGATACACATATTAGATATAATTACTTAGCAATCTATAGAAAAGCTAAGTGATTAAAAAGTGAAACTATAAACGACCAGGGTCCAGAATAGGCTATTCCATGATGACAATACGTTATTAGCCTCCGGGGGTATTTTGGCAATTCCTCATTGATTGTGATTCTTGTCTGTTTTGTTCACCAATACTCTACTTATTTGAGAGGAAAGAGAGGCAGAGTATGAAATATCCGAAAGCTAGGGTTCAGGAGTGATACAACCACATATGCACATATTCTCTTTGCTTTACTTTTCAGGGTCTCTTCATGTTGGCTACTTCCAGAGTCTAGTATGTATAGGCTATGAATATGAACTATTTTATAGTGACTGGTAATTTAAGAAGCAAACAGTGGCAAAAGCAGTTACCAAAACCCTGAAGAAGAAAAAACATCACTAAAGGACCATTGGCCTGGGGTGGGTGAACGATGCAATGTATATTTCATTCACAGGCATTAAACTGAAAGGATTAATTGCATTTTCAAAAGTTGAGTGTCTCCCATTTTTCATACACATTACATGGATCACCATACAATGAGACAAGTGTTTAAAGAATTGTACATTTAGCATAGTCTTTTAATTTTTCCAAGAGTAAGATGTTCTTGGTACTAACCCCAAACAAACCTTTGAAAAAAAAAAAAAGAGAAAAGGAATAATAATCATTCATAACCCTCACACATCACAATTTAAAATACTCTAATTACAACCAAGAACTTTGAATCCTTTATTGGCAGAAAATTTCAAAATATTAGGGGGGAAATATAGTCTGGGAAACACTTTTCAAAGACAACAACCCAAATTATCTCTGGGCATGAGGTAACCAGTTTTGAATTTTTAGTTATTCATCCTCCATAGAAATTTTAGAGAAAATCATAGGAAAATGAAAGGGATTATCTTAAGGTGCATGAGGCCAAATTCTAATTGATTTTCGTTCTCATTTATATGTTTATCAAGATTGTGTAATATCTTCTGTGAATGATGGGTGGGTGAAAAATTTAATAAGGAAACAGATTTCATTGTGAAAAGAGGACGAAAAATGGCATTACCTAGAGATGAAATTTGGCCTTTATTATTTGGGTTGAGAGAGAAAAACTTGTCAAATTATTCTGAGAAATTAGGTTTTTTTTCATCATCTAAAACTTGAGACTCACTGAATATATAAATCTCTACTCTGCCCCCAATTGCCATGACATCCATGTTACCTATAGTGATTTGGTGAGTCAAGTAGAGCAGCCGGCACCGCAGACTATAGGACTGAAGGAGATTAAAGCAGTGAACCTACAGTACTTTTATTGGCCTAGGTCCCCACATTAACCTGATCTGATCCTGTAATTACCATGAATAGAATAGGGCTTACAGTTCTCCTTAATAACATGCCATGCTTTTTTCATTCTATAAAGAGATTTTCTATTCAGTTTCTTTACTCCTTTTCAGATTTACTGATTTGTAGTGAGCAAGAATGTGTGTGGTTTTGCTGACACACCAGGAGAGAAAGATATCTAATGTTCATGGGCAGTAAGTGACATCATTCAACAAGTCCACATTTTTTTAAAACTTAACTTACTTGAAAGTTTTGTCTCATATTTCCAATTATCCGAATTTCTTCCTGTTCTTAAGTAATAAAAACTGAGTTACAAACATTACTAATTATGAAGGAAGATTTGTCTTTCAACTTAGAGAATGGTTAAAATACCATCATTTCATAGCACTCTTCGGATTTTAAATTTTAGAGTGCATACCTTTGAAATTATATTGAAAACCATTACCTACTTTAACCTATTCAGAATAACATATAGTCAGAAAGATCATGTACATGAGTGATACACAATGCTATAATTAACAATCAGTGTTTTCTTTCAATTTAGAAAAACAGCTGCAGCTAGCTGATAAGGTATATTATGAGAAGAAAGGAATACCTGACTATTAATAATAATGATTTAGGGTAATCAAAAATAGTGATGTAATCATTTTATTCTTAAAAGTAGATTAAAGTCTATTAGTAGTTGACTGAGTTAAGAATTAAAAGGTAAAGAGTGGTCAATATTAAGAGTTGGCAATTTAGATTATCACGAAGCCTTTTAAAATATTATAAAGAATTCTACTTCTGCATTGATACCTTTTAAGTTTCATTGCAATTGTGCAAAATTTCAAAAGCACATCTTCAACATCCAGGCATGATAAATGTGTTGTGAGTAAATGAAGGTGAAGGAGTTAAGACAATGGCTATATGGGTCTAGGCAAGAGAAGAAATTAACGTATTAGAGAACTGGTTTTACAAGTATTACCACCACCTCAAGTAAAAATATATTTGGTGAGATTTCTATGAGTATTATATTTGTCAAAATAACTGTCTTTCTAAAGGGTCAGCATGAGCCATTCTTTTCCAGAAGAATAAATAAAATAAGCCCATTAAGAGAATAAATTTTAGTTACATTTTTTGAACAAATATTTAGAAATCAGGTATGTTAAAAATGAGAGCTACAAAATAGAGTAATACTTTGACAGTTATGTGATATTAGATGGAGGATATAAATTCATTTCTTTTTAAAGTTCCTGTTTAGAGCAATTAATACAAGTGGACTATACCATTTAATATCAGAACTTTGTTTTAAAATCTTTTATTATAATTTTCTCATCCTCTCCAATAGAGAGATTATTATAAGTCGATTTGATTAGTCTGTCAAAAGCCTCTTTCTTTGTTGCATTTTACTGAGAATATGAATAATCTATATCATGCTTTTAAGAAGTAAGAATTTGAAATTAGGCAGGTTAATAGTTTGCCAAACAAACTCAGTTTGCTGATATTCGTTGTGAGAACTATATTGCTTTCAAAGTGCCCTGTGCATAAAATCATTTAACAGTGGAATTCTTTGATGATATTTTGATATTTGAGGTTTTACCATCGAGGGAATATTGATAATCTAGCTAATGACATTATGAGAATATTTCAGGCTTAACAAATATAAGTTAGCAATTAGTGACTTTAAAAAGGATGTGTAAATATTTTATACTTTGCAATAGTGTGTCCTTGGTAAGAGAGGCACAGTGAAATCCCATCTTTTTGGTAGCTATTTTTACCATTAGAATGAAAAAGCACTTGGAAACAGTAGGATAGTTTTCATCTGTAGGTTTAAAAAGAATCTGAACTGAAAAATGGATTCATATTTTTTTGGGGGTACTAAACCTAGAGAAATATATAGCAGTTGATTTATTGTAAGCGGGTTGAATTTTCTCTCCTGGTGGGCTTTTCAAACCTTTAGTTGCTGTTCTTATCCTTGCTGTGTGAGTATCATTTTTATATCACTTTTTGTTAAAAGGAGTTTCCCATGAAAGCCCACAAAAGTAGCCTGGAATGTGATTATCCTCCTTCCATGAAAATTCTGATGGGTTTGGGTCAGTATTACACCTTTGTCACTGATTTAATTTGCACCAGTCTCTATAATAAGGGCATTGCTCATGAATGAGAGGGCATTACAGTCTTTAGGACCAGAGAGGATTTCCTCTGTAAAACGCAAAAGGACCAAAATGACAGTAATAGGAAACCATGCTACTAGAAAAGGCTACAAGATTTTGGTGAATTTTTATGGTTACAGTAGATGGTAAGACAGACATGTTCCCTCTCCGTCTTGGAAAAATTTAGTTGATAGAGAGGGTAGAGGAGAGAACCCTACCTTCCTACCTTTTTTTTAACTTTCCCACGGTACTTACTTTAGGCTGTTCGATTTTTAAAATTTGTTAAATCATTTGAATGATCTCAGGTCCAAACCAATTTGTCTTATTAAGAAAGAAGCTAGAAGGTGATTAGGGCCTTTAAGCTGAACATCAGAAAAAACAAGTAATATATTTTTAAATGCAATTACTATTGTGTTTTACTGCCATAAATGCAGGTCTGTAAATAATAGATCATCTTTTGTATAGTCACTCCCAGAGTCAATTACAGCAATGTTTGGTGGGAATAGAGACTGTGAGTTCTAAACATCTTAACTCAGACCTTAGAGGTGATATTGACAGTAGGCGGTGATATTGACAGTAGGCTATTTTCAAAAAAAAATCAGCTTTTAAAAGCTTGCTTCTTTACAGCTGTTAATAAACAAATATGTATTTTGATTTAGTTATCTAATATATAACACTCTATATTTTGCCTTATAGAAACTGTGCTGTTATAACTTTGTGCTATTGTAAATTGGTTTGTATTTTCCTACTGCTAAGAATCATACTAAAATTATTTAAAGCAGGCTATCAGATGAGCAATTTTCTTTCCAAATACAAACCTTTAGTGCAATTCATACGTTTGTGTTCAGAGCAAAGTTTTATAAATGATTTAGCTTTTTATTAAAAATTATTAAATGACTTGAATTTTTGAATTTTTTCTATGTAAGAATACTGTACATTTTTATTTCATTGTGCATCAGTATTTCAGAGTTGACTTTCAGAATTATGAGAATGCAGTTAAATGCCTACAGTTTCGGTTTCTTTTTTTTAAAATTGCTATAGTTTTCTTTTTTTTGGAAACATATATTTATTTTACAGGTTGCACTGGGTAAGGTTTATATACTTAGTACCAGTATTTTTTTTTTAATTAAAACATAGGTCTGTTGGGAAAGGGAAGCATTTAAAAACATTAAGAGGTAGAAAATCTTACGGTTTCCATTTAAAAGAAGGATATTAAGCAAAACATAGTACTGTCTGACTATTTTGAATACAAGTAGAACTAAAAATTGAAATGAAAATAAGGATACACAGCAACAATTTAAAAAATTAATTGAGTTCAAAAAGCCCTTCTTAAACGTTAGTACTGATTGTTACTTTGCATTACTAATGCAGAATTAATGGTGGGCTTTGCCATGTTCTAGATAATTCCCTGCTTTTGGTTTGATACGCATGTTGAGAGCACGAGATGTGTTTTGGTATAAAATTCTTGGTTGTGGTATATAAGCAGAGCTTCCATTTTCCAGATTTCCATCATATGTTTCTTTTATGGGACATCAAACAGGTATGTGGGGGTTCTGGAAAACAAAGCATATGGCTATTTTTTCCTCTGAGGTCAATTATATTACTTATATCATTTCAGAACTTCAGTTACACCAAAATTTTCCATTGATATATGTGTAATTTTGTGTATGTAAGTTCATGTGCATTTATGTGTCAAATTAGCCATAGATTTCCAAGAAGGAATACCTTTACCTAAGAAAGTTTACAGTAGATGTATTCCCCCTACCTGTTTAAACAAGTCTAATGATTATTAGTATATAGCATCATATATAAAATTAGGGCTATGATCATGATTTTTAAAAAGATTACAAATAGTAATTTAAAGTAGTAAGATTACAACTTACTGAGCACCTACTCTATGTCATGTACTTTTCATAATTTTACTCCTAAATGGTAGCTATTATCATCCTAATTTTATAAGGAAAATTAAGGCTCAGAAAGGTTAAGTGATTTGCCAAATGTAGTGCCACCAGTAAGTGTGAGTTTTTATCCCTGTCCGTTTGAATCTACTTGGCCTCTTTATCCCAGCGTTTGTATAAAGATTTAAAGTTTACAAAGCATCCTGACATAAAGGATTCCAAGCTCACGAGTTCTAATAAAACAAAAAATTTCTAAAATGCTTAAAAAGTAAATGAATTTGATGGCATTTGGTGGTAGTTCTATACTTGATAGGTTGACAAAGATAAATGCGTAATATTTTATATTTTATAGAAAGGCTTTATAAAGGCTCAACGACCCATGTACTTTACTCAGTATAAGGTGGCCTGTTGAGCATGTGTTTCAAATGTAGTTTTCTATTTGGAAATCAGAACCAAGGACTAGATAATGTAGGACTGAATGGGATTAGTAAGAAGATATTAGGGATATCTTCTGGATTTTTTGCTGTCAAAAAAATGACAAAACTCCATTTATACATGTAAATTGTCAGGTGAAAACAGGTAGATGCTGGATGTTATTGACATTTTTGGAGTTCCTTTATTTTCTGTCAAATACTTTTCCCTCCTAATTTTTCCAATCAATAAAATATCTTTATATCAGTCTATTTAATACTATTTTAAAATTATATAATTATTTTAAAAGATTTTAAATATGAACAATTATGTTCTATCTTTAAGTAGGCTCTTTGGAATAGAGTGGGGAAAGTTTGTTTTTTTGCAAACAATTTTCATTTTCTGCTTTTTTGGTAAGTATTCCAAAGATGCAGTACTGATGTAGTAAATATAATATATTTAACAGTGCTGGGAGAAAAATTCATTGTGCTAGCCCTTAGAACACAAACATGCTATGCAACACCTTTATTTCCAGTCTGGCCATTCTATCAGCTGTCAGGGAATGGGTGGGTTGAGGGAAGGGAATTTAATCACAGAGTGTTCAGGCACCCCAAATTTTCATTATAAACCACATGAGTAAAATGGCTGAGGATCCAGGTCCAAAGTATACTGAACCAAATTATTTTAAATGAATTGTAGGATTTCATACTTTCAGTGACAATAGCAAATGACTGTGCTTTCCTAGCAATTGATTCAAATTAGAAAAATGAACACACCCAGGATAGAGGCGGGGTAGTCCTTTATCAGAAAGTAATCTCTTATGGCCAGATATAACATTACCTTTGTAGTACTCCTGCCAAAAATGTTTAACCTAAATTTAATTATTAACAAAACAACTAAAAGAAATTTAAATTGTGGGACATTTAAATGACTGACATGGGTTATTCGAACATTTCAAAGCATTCAAGACAAACGGTGAGGAGGTATTCTAAATTAAAGGTGACTAAAGAGATATATAATTAAATGCAATATATAGTCTGTAATTCTTGGTTGGATTTCAGACATCCTCCCCACCGACCAGTGAAGGTATAAAGGATGTCATGAAGAGAACTGGAGACATTTTACATGTGGATTTTATAATAGACAATACTGTTGTAACAATGTGAAACTGATTGGGTGTGAATGGTATTATGGTTTATGAAGTGCACTGCCCTTGCTTTTTGGAGGCACACACTGAAGTATTTTGGGGAGAAATGTCATGATGTTTATAGCTTAAGTCCAAATGGTTCAGGGTAAGAAAATACGTTTTAGGTCGAAGCATGATATTGCCAATATTCAACAATTTTTGACCAAGGGAAAGCAAATGTGGCAAAAATTGTAAACAGTTGTTGAACTAAGTGAGGGATATATGGGTACCTGTTATACTATTTCTTTTTTTATAGCTTTGAAAATTTTCAAATTAGTTGGAGAAAAGATTACATTTTTGTCTTATTGTAGTGAGCCATAAAAATAGTTTACTTGAAACTGGCATACTATGTTCCACGGACACAGCTAACTCCTATTATTCAACCCAAATAAAAACTTCTCATTCTCAGTCACGGGGCATAGTACTCAAATTATCCAAATAATTGCTTCATGGATTCATGTCACTTTTACAGAAAGTGGCGCTTATGGCTCGTTCATCAGAAAACCATTTTGAAGTGCATTTTGAATCTCTGACTATAGGTATATCATTTACTATATTAATTAGGATGTATTCTATTATTACAGAACTCAAAGACTTCATGCTTTGAGTAGTTTAGCAACGGCAAATTGAAGTTCTAATCTTACTTTAAAATAGTGCAAACTGAAAATGTTGTTAAATGTCTTTATTATACAAATTGAAATGTAATATCTTCCAGGTTAATATAAAATACATTGAGAAGTGATCAATATTTAAAACAATCCAATATGATTTTACACTTCTTATTATCTAAAAGACCTGGTTTTAAAGCCTGGTTGGTAAGTTTGCGTTTACTTGAGTGTGAATTCTCTGACCTATATTCCAGTCAAATGCAAACTGTAATGAATAGGCCCTAAGTACCCGTCTACAGGACTGCAAAAGATGCCCCTGTTGTCTGTATCAGGTTGGGGATTTGTTTTGTGGTGATCACCCTTTCTGATTTGAAGATTTCATGACAAGGAACTATTAAAGTAAAGGGCAAAGAATTCAATTTCTTGATGTCGCTTTTTCTTGGACAGGCTTTAAAAATAGGTCACTTAATGTTATCTGGATTTGTGTACTACAGCAGCACGTGCTAACGCTGCTATGCTTAAGGGTCTATCAGTGTTTTCATTTTCAGGGTTTGTAGACTGTATCTTGATTCCCTAAACTGAAATAAGCTTCCATCCAAATGATAGTGACCGAGGTCTGCAGGAGGATGTGTATTTTTATAGCATACTGCAATTAAAAAAATGAATGTTTGCTTTAATGTATGCTAAGAGGTGAAAAATGAAAACATTAGATTAACAAAATCATTCTAACATTGGATAACTCAACATTTGGTTCTTTTTAAAAAGGTCTATGAATTGTGCAATTAGATATCTACTTGAAGATCCATTAAAATGGTAATTATAAGTTTCTGAAATTTTTGTGTTATATTTTAATCATGAACATATTAATGTGCTACCTTTTAGCTATTGTTAAATTTCACCTTTTACATGTGTCTAAGTAAAGCTTTTTAGAATGGGTAATTATGCTTTATTATCGTGTACTATTTTTCTAATATAAAGATAATGCCACTGATACTTTATATATATGTATGTATATGTATACATATATATGCGTATATACACACACAGATTTTGAATATTATCATTTCATTCAAGAAATATCTTGTGTGACATGTCTGGATGTAAGCTTCTAAGTGATATATAATAAAAAAAATAGTAATGATTGTTTTCTACATGAATATTAAAACCAAATTTCTGTCTTTAATACTACCTATGTCTTTAATACTACCTGTCTTTAATACTACCTATTTAACTTAATACTACCTATGTTTATCCTAAAGTTTTACGAAGGGTTTCATTTTAACACAGTTCCATGTCAGCAATTTATATATAAGAGCAGAAGTATATTTTGATAAATCTTTGATTTTGTGGCTTCATGATTATTTTTAAAAAATCCAAAAGTTGAAAATAAAAATGATGGCACTTCTATGTTGTAGAGCAAAAATACTGTGATGCCACTTGAATCTAATTAAATACAATGAAAACTACTTATGTCTGCTAGTGAGTATTATGTCCTATAAATTAGAAAGCAAATAGTTACATTGCCCTTAAGTAAAATGCTGATTTTTTGTGATGATTCTTAACTTTCTGTGAAGAAGTATTATCTCTGAAAAAGACACAAATACTAGAATAAGAGTAGTAACTGATCATTATTTTGGTGATGCAAAAATATGGCCAACTAATGTTATATTGTAAATGATTTGTAAGTTAATAATATTGTGCCTGTGCATTAAGAGATCCTGTCTTTTACGGAATAACTTGATCTGTTATTGTGGTATCAAAGAGACTTGCAATATCCTGGCTCACAAGGGTTAGACAATTAGTTTGAAGGAAGTATCAACATCAATTTTCCTGCCATCTCTGTTCTTGAGTTTCCTTTTTAAGGACTTTGATTTTGGGATCACATGCTGCAATAGTTAAAGCTTGATGGGATGGGTGAAGGATAGAGGCTTAAGATGGCTTAACTGGCATTTCTGCTTACATTTTAAAGACTCAGATCAGTGTCATCTGAGGCATCTTTGTGGTCTATCCTGACAACTCTGAAAATATTAGAAATGCAGATGGAACTTTGGGACAGGGGCCGTGCTTTACACGTTAGGTTAATTTATATTTTGGCTAAGTTGCTTGCTTCACACAAAGGTTTCTGCGGGCACTGATTTTTTTTTTCCTGTTGACATTAAATGAGAAAGCAAAAAATTTTTTTCCAGAAAGCCAACAGTTTTCTACGTAAATGGGTTCAGACTTAATTTTAATAGAAGTGAAACATAGTCAATAGAGGCAAATTAAAACCATATAATTTTGTAATCTTAGTTTAGCTATAATTGCAGCAATAAAACAGTGGAAAGAATAATTGTGGAACATATGTTTGTGAGTGACATTATCTAGGTGACTTCCCCTTTACAGCAATGTGCTGTCCTATTTGTTTCTCCCTCCCTATGTATTGGAATGACAAACCTGCAAGCCTGGAGTTAATGCTGATTGCAGCAGCTGCTTACACATGGAGTCTCCATAGCAACTGTGAAGGTTGCCATGCAACCATATTCTTTTAGGGACAGTGAAAATGCCCAAAGGCTTACTAAAAATACATGGGGAAAAATCTGAAATTTTCGTACTACTTTTAGTGGTTATAAAGAACTGTGATACAAGTTGAAAGCACAGGTCAAGCAAATAAAAACCCAGCCCTGACCTTTCAAAAATTGCTTGCTGTTGCCTGAAATCTCAAGCTTTATTCACAGAGATGACTTTTGATCGATTGTAAAATTGATAGCTTATGCTAGGCAGCCCTTGAAGACGGGAAGATTCAGTATGGTGCTATTGGTATTCCTCATGGGGTTAAAGGTCAGTAGAAGGTCATCAATGCAATATTGATTGGTGGGCCTGAAAAATGCCTATGTTTACACCTTCTCACTGCTTAGGGTTGCGTACCAAACCTTAAGTAGACTGTTGCAGCCTCTGAGCGTGCTCTGGAACAAACCATTCCATCAGCAAATGTGACATCACTTCAGTCAGCTCAGCTGTTTCTGCAGCTTTCTATAAATAGCTAGATAAAAAATTGAAGACTACTTGCAGAGCATTTAGCCAACCAACCTGCTTATCCGAACCATTTAAGATAGGTTACAATTCTGGTTTTTAAAATCTTATTATCCATGTTTTTCATTGTAAACTGTTGTTTTAATAGTAGAATCTTTGAGTATACATGTGAAATATGCCTGTATATATATACCTTTGTTATAACTTGATTCTTTTAAAAGGCAACCCTTTTAAAAAATTAAATAGGTACTGGCCAGCATCTAACGGGGTAGGCTATGTCCTAATATCTGATTGTACATGTTCACACACTTACAGATTTCTTATTTATTCATTATTTTAGAAACAAAATTTAGTGAATAAATAATACATCAGACAAGATGACTATCTTCAATATTGTAAGGCTTTTAAAAATCAGCTGAAGTAATAACAAAGAAATGAACTTTTGGAAAGGGTAAAGAATTTATATGCATTTTCTTTAATCATATTTCACATTCATCAGTCATATTCTAACATTTTTGTGTGCAGTTTTTTCAAAGACAGTTACGTGGTTATATTTTCAAGTGAATCTGTTTCTTTACAAATACTCCAAAATTGCAAACTGTTTATATTAGATTAATACTAACACTGCAGTGTTTTGTGATTGAGGCATTTCTCAATTTTCCATAGATTTTATACCAGTAAAGATGATAGCAAGTTACCTGGGTCATAGTAATAGAGAATTTCACTACTTTAAAAATCAGCAAGACAGACTTCCTTGAAATCCTTTAGATAGCCTGTCTACTGTTTAGCAAAATATGTGGTTAGCTTACTCAATCTAGTTAGATGATCAAATGAATGCTTTGTTTCCAAGTCTTCAAATATCCAGACTGACCTAAGATGTGAATATATATAATATATATATAATATATATATATATATATTGGAAAACAGGATAAACTTTCATCAGTTTGAAGCATCCTTAGGAACAACACAGAGCACTCATCTAGTAAGAAAAGCTCCATCTACATACCAGCTCATTTCTTACTGTTCTTAGGCTTTGTTTCTTTTACCTCGCTACTAGCAGTTTGTGTTTTTAAAATATCTTCATCCCCTCCTTTAGGAAAAACTATGGCGGGCAGTATACATTTTATCCAAATCACCTCTTTTCTTAAATTAATGATCACAGATATCCTAGACTATTGATGTGCTTTTTTCTGTTCCGCATTGCTCTTTAATTGACAATTCATAAATACTATGTAGCAAATGATGTTAAATTAATGACTGAGTTGAGAGCTAGATTTGTTTTTTAATAAAGATTTACTTCATTTTGTAAACAGATAATACCTAGAACCAGACATAAAATTAATCTGTAGTATAGTGATTTGAAATGAAAATGCTTTTTGAAAAATAATTATAAATTTAAATATAGAAAAAAATTAATAAACATTAAATTTGATACCAACTTATCTGAACACAGCTAATACCTAAAAAATTTAGAAGTATTTGAAAGAACATTATTTAAGCAAACTATAAACATGTGTATTAAACTGTGCAGTAAGCAGTATAAACGATCTATAGAGCAGGGTTTTGGGTTTATACTCCACAATACTGCATTTTTTAAATAGCATGATATAAATAGAAATATGACATAACATGCAAGCTTGAAAACAATTAAGTTAGTATTGTTAAATCACTATATCCCCCATTCTAATATTTAAAAACATGAGAGGGGAGTGTGCTGGTTTTAAGACTGTTTTCTCTCTGACAGCTATTTGCTGTGCATTCAAACTACACGTTTATAGTTTAGTTTACTCTAGTTTGGTTTTAAATTATGAATCTTTTTCAGGGAGCGGTTTTGAATTTGCATTTCATAGCCTTGTTTATGTTCTCAAACAAATTTAGGAATATAGGTGGGCTATTTTCCTGTGATTTGATAGACAAGCCTCTTTCAGAATATGTGCAAATTCTCAAAATGTTCTAAATTTTTATTATAATTATTTTTTTCAGAGCTATCCTAAAATAGTGAAATAAGTTTCATTTTTATTTGAAAATTGAACAGAATAAGAATGTATAATTATGGTTATAGTTTAATTTCTCTCAAAATATCCCTACATGTTCTTCTATGCCTAAATGTAACACCAGAGCCAAAATTGTACTAATTTTTGAGCATCTGTTCTATGTGCTCTCAAAATTTTTTAGAGTAAGCATTTAATAGCTTGGAAAGAGAAATTATTAATAGCAAAAGATAACTGTTTATTAAAATATAATAAAATGCATTTTAAAAATAATTATGTGATCCTATTTGAGGTCAGTATGCCTCAGGGCATTATCAACACTACGAAAAATCAAAATTGAAAGAAAATCTTTTTAGCTTTTTTTTTATGACAGTGAACTATTAAATCTCATGAGTGATGTTGAAAAAAGCTGGATTCTGCATAGATTGCTCTTTACCCAAGATGCACTTCTGTCTGCAAGATTCTGAATAGAGACACACCTGCTAGCTAGCTGATAACACTCTGGGGTCATTTCATTGAAGAAACTGTCAGCCAGGAAGTACTTAAAATAAAGCCACAGACAAAATCATGACCTGCACTGTTGAGTCTAAAAAGGTGTAAAAGCAGAAAGGCAATGTAGATAAAATGCACATTCCTTTGTACCATAACAAAACTTTTACATGTAAATTCAACTGAATAGGAAAGAATGGGGAAGACTGTTTCTCTCTACAGTAGAAACAAATTAGATTGTTCAGCTGCACATTTGGCTCTCAGCCAAAGGAGTCGTGTGCCATGCTTGTTTGCCTACCAGTGTTGCTTAGATTGGCAAATGCCCATGCAGTTTGAAGAGGGCAGGCAGATGACTGGATGCCTGCCAGGAAGTGTGTGGAACTGATGCCACTGCTGGACTCCATAGCCTGGTAGGAATGAGGAATACAAAGGCATTCAATAATCTGAATGTCCCTTTGCTTCAAGAGAGTGGTGCCAGGCAGCATTTAATGAGAGATTGCTTTGTTACAAAGTCCTCAACATCAAGTGGGCTGGTGAGCTCATTAACCTGACTGCAGCAAATAAAAAGGCACACTCAGAAGACTCCCATGATAGCCTACTCAATGGTGTAAGAGCCCTTTTGCTTCCTTTATGGTGATCCATTAGCAAGCAGCAGTGTAAACACCATAAAGCAAGCCAGGTTTCTGATTGTTCAACTAAAGTCTGTTTCCCCTTGGGGATTATACCACCAGTTGATATAGGATTTTTCCCCTTAAGGTTTCTATCTGCTATATAATGACCTTCTCCGCAATGAAGGATTTTGAGGGTTGCTCTTAAGAGCATAGCTCCAGTTAAGGAAACATGAATAGTTCAGGTGTCTGAAAGAAGGTAATGATGTAGGACATACAGAGAAACAAACTACAAAGTGGAGTGATCCCAAGGGGAAATCTTGCCGTGCACTTCTAAAGCCCAAAATGGTGAACACATTACGTTACTTTTCTATGTTCCCTTTATTTTTAGCTTTCATGGGGTTTTACATTTATACAGGAGGTAGGCCACCCCTGCAGTTAGGAGACAGTTAGTTCACTGAGCATCTGTCTCTGAGTGCAGCTCTGGCTCTCTGGGGATTGCATTACTCTGCAAAGGCTCTCCAGCAAGGACTCATTTCTTCTTCATTTGAAACACTTTTGGTTGGCTGTGCAAAAATTCAACTTAGAGCATCTAAATAGAATGCTATAGAATAATTTTTTTTTGACTGTCAAACTAGAAAGGAAAGGAAGACCAAAAAGAAAACACCAAATATTTCAACATTATATCTTTAGAAATCTAAAGGCCATCTGTCGCTTTGTTATGTGTCCAATTACTAATCTGTTGATGTCAGACTAGGGGGAGGGCATGACTTTAGGAACTGGCTTCAGCAATGGGAAGTAAAGAGCCTGTTACTTTCAGGTCACCAATTCAAATCCAGGACTAGTCACTCATGAGTGCTGGGTATTGTTTTATGGCTGATATTTGGTGGTTAAGATAAAATGAGTTAATCGTCTTGGTCTTATTTTCAGTTGACATATGTCTTCAGTAATCAAAATTACCACCTATATTTGCAACATAATCTGGATATAGAAGTTGCTATTTTTGTTTTTTCCATAATCATTTTGGAAAAAGGATCAAGTCTAGCTGTGACGGAATCATGTGTGAGACTGTGCTGGCACTTCGTTAATTAAAAAAAATAGAATATAGAAAAAATAAAATAAAAATAGAATATATCAACTTGTGCATATTTCTGAGTGAAATATGATGCCACAACTAGGGAACTGAATGCAAAATAAAGAAATACTGAAAATGCCCTACATGTTAATAGAATTGAATCCATTCATCTGACCATATAAAACAAAAGCAGCTGTGTACCTCAGTTTCCCAATTTCTGTAAAGAATACGTTCTTTTAAAAGAAGGTTATTGTCTTCATTTATGAATTCCCTAAAATTTAATTAGTTTGTGTCTGATATATATATATGTAGGATATATAATTCACATGTATGTATCTATTCCTATAGATACATATATAGACATCTATGTATATATACATATATCTGTATCTATACATATATCTATGATGTATGCATATATAAATAGATATATGTATAGAAAGGTCAAGTTAAAAATTTTAATGACTTTACTTTGAATTGGTGGCTTGTTCAACTTAAGATGGGAAGCATCTAATGAGAAAAGCACCCTTTGTTGGCATATGGGAAATAAATTTTTAAAGGATGATTAGACTACTAAAATAAGAAACACTTAAAAAATATTTTAGAGCTTTTTCCTGCATGGTGAGTTTTTGAAGGGGACATACTATCATTTATTTTTCTCTTCTTCATCTTTGTTTTCCTCGTTGTACTTTTCATAGTGCTTTATATAAATAAATTTGAAAATTTCTTTAATTTATTGCATAGAGATTTCTAAGTAGGGATCTAGAATTGCACAGTAGAAAAAGCAAGGGTTTTGAAGTATGTAACCTGGGTTATAATTCCAGCTTCAGCATTCATGGGCTGTGTGTCTTTGGACAGGTGACCTGACTTCTCTGGGCCTTGGGTTTCTCACATGTAAAATAGACAGGAATGTTTGACTCCTAGGAGATAAAAGGATAGTAGGTGGTATTATTGTTATTTCAGTAATATTGCAGTTTTGAGCTTTTATTTTCCATCCTCTATTTATTGAGTATCTAACATCCCATACTCATTTTATTAAGGCATGTCCACTGATCTCCATTGGATATATTATATTTCCTGCTGTTATCACTAGTGGAAATAGAGTCATTGAGAATTGTAAAAAATTATGCCCTATTTCCTATAAAAACTAACTCTAAGCCTTGATGCAGATAGCTTATTGATCAACCTTCCCTTGGCAATGGTAAATAACTGAAAATCTGAGGAAAAGGCATATCCTCTTTTAAGCTCCACAGTATGCCCTATACAGGGAGCTGGGTATCAATATTCTTTTTATTTTCAAAGCCTTTCAAAAATAGTACAGACGGGACTTCCCTGGCAGTGGATAAGATTCCGTGCTCCCAATGCAGGGGTCCCAGGTTTGGTCCCTGGTCAGGGAACTAGATCCCACATGCATGCCGCAACTAAGACCCAGTGCAACCAGATAAATAAATAAATAAGTAAATATTAAAAAAAAAAAAAAAAGTACTGCCTACTTGGTACCGTGAGCGACACCCGTGGGCCACGTGCAGGTATGCTCCACTAGGAGGTAGCACAGTGCGTGAGAAGGTCCGGACGTTGAGGTCAGAGAAGACCTGGGTTCAAATCAGTCCAGTCGTTGACTAGCTATGTGTGACTTGAACCAGGTCTTTTTACTCCCTCAAGACTCCCCTTTTTCATCCGGGGAGTGGGCATCAGGCTTTCTTTGCAGAGTTACTGTGAGGATGTGTGAAATGACAATGTGCCGTGCTAGGTGCGCACAAGGCATTTGATCATTGTTTGTTGCTTACCTGAGAGCGGAATGCCAGAGCTGCCCATCAAGCTGGCACCCCGAGCCCTGGCCGAGGCGCTGGAGAGCTTACAGGCAGCTCTGACGGCAGGTAGTGAAAGCACGGCAGAGAATGTGAGTCTACAAATGGCTGGGATTGTCAGAGGGCAACGGATTGGAGTAGTGTGGAGTGGGGAAAAGAAGCAGATGTTTCTTCTTGACCTTTAGCTGGTTCTAGGAGAAATTGTCCCGGTTTTGTTGTGCAGTGGAACTTCAAAATGACCGATCAGGGACAACAGAGGAAGCCTAGAACTATTTACCAGGACGTGAAATGATCTTTTCTAAGAAACCATCTTCTTAGGCTGCTGTCTTAATCTCTTTACTGGTCTCCTTTAATCCATTCTTGCCCTCTCTTAAATCCCTTTTCCATGCTGAAGTTGGATCTTTTTTCCTCCAAAACACGTGTATTACTGCCTTAACTTCCTTCCCTTGACTTTCTTACCCTAAGTCTTCTGGCCTGGCTCGGACTTCTTTGGCTATGTCAGTGGGTGAGGGGGACAGTCAAAGGAGAAAAATGCCACAGTTGCTATCGTCCAAGAGACTTAACAGAAGCCACCAAGTGAATGAATTCCATTGCCTTTCTGTCTAGAGTTTGTTCATTTAGTGAAAATGAACAAGCTAGTGTTCTGCACAAAGAAACCCAAAGTTCCCAAGATTCCAGGCTCTGTGGATTCATCTATATTTATCACTCAAGTCGTTCCCTGTTTTATCTCCCTTTTTTATTCTCTCTTTATTCAAAGCCCTTGTACTCCACCTCCCTCCCCTGAATGTGACTCTCACATGGTCACATGTTACTCTGCCTCTATTAGTTATCACATTTGCATATGTGTTTGCTCATTATAATGTTATAAGCTTGAGGAGCAGATCTTGTAACAGAAGTTACCAGAAGTGACACCATGCAGTTCTTTTTCTGCAAGGATCTTTTCTCAACTTGGAGCTGTCATTTCTGTGATTGCAGGAATAGAGTATCTTCCTTTTCTAGCTCACCTTACTAATGCCTTCATATATTTTATGTACCAAAACATGTTCTCCTAAATGCACTGTTAGTTATTATAGTTCTACTAACATACAAAAATATTGCCAATCATTAAAAAACCATAGGATTGTATCATTACAAAGTATCCATACTAATATATATAAGCTCAGTTTAGTGTCCTGATTTGTTATAAGGACCTGACATGTTATAGTACTATTTGTCTCTAAATACTGTTTTTTCTAAAAGTAACCTATATGTATACTCATTCATGTACAGTACAACTATAAACTGTCTGGAGGTGCTTTGTGTGCTAACAGGGTCTCTCAGCCAATAAGAGCTAGTGTGGCAATCTGGGCTATACTTGCTCTCTCAGCCAATGAGTGTCAGTGTACCATACTGCAGATGCTCTCAATTTCAGTCTCTCTTTTCGCCATTATTATATATTTCTGTGAATAATTTTGACTCAGGATGGCTGCCAGAAAATGTAATGGACCTGCCACCCCCTCAAAAAAGAAATCAAGCAAAAGATATATTACCAAACATAAAGGTTAATTTTTGCAAGTGGCTGAAGGAGCTTAATGAAATGGTAGGGAGAGCCAGATAAAGATCACAGGCAATTAGGGTCTAGAGCTTTTGTTTTATAAAGGGTATCAAAAACATCAGCACAGCATGGAAGTACTGGCCAACCATTACATAAACTGTAGTTACAAGCACGTGTGGCTGGAGGAATGCCATGATTTCAGGAGATTTGAAGAGGATGAAAAAGTGACTCTCTCCCTCTGTCTATCTAGATGATGCTGAGAGCATATGTCTCTATAAGGATGATTCAGTTATTGCTGAATCAGTCCTTCCGTTTCTAGAAATGCATCTACTATGCTAATTGGGATACCCTTTGTATGCCAAGTCTTTAACCTAAAAGACTTTTCTAGTCCAGGAAAAAGTTTCTTTTTTCAGATCAGTGCTACCCATCGTCTTCAGTGGTCCCACAGTCCTCTGATGATAGACTTGGGGTCGTGCATCGTTTCTTTCCTGTTTACCTAGTGTCATCCTTTCATGCCCTTTCGAATGTGCTATTCCTTCTATCTAGAATGTTCTTGTCCTCTCACCTCTTTTTGTGATGAAATATAATCCTTGGGATCTTCACTCTAATATCCCTCTTCAAGGAAGATTTTACCAAGCCTTCAGGTAGGCTAGGTTCCCATACAACATGCCTCCACACTGTTAACCTCTCCTTCATTTGCTTGTCACAGTTTACAATTATTTGTTTATGGCATTATGTTATGACATAATCACATGACAGCCGGAACTGTGTGTGTGCTTTGACTCACCTTATACCCTAGCACCTAACATGGTATGGTTGCCACACTGTAGACACCCAATTATTATTTGCTTAATGACTGAATGGACTCCAAGTCACTTTCCAGTTTCATTTCCCACCATCCTCCCATTTCCCTATGCTCTTCATTTTTCTGTTATCTTAATGTCAGTATGATACTCCCCAAACACATAATGTGCTTTCACATTTATCTGCCTACGTTTATCATCTCTCTTCAGTCTGAAATGCATTTTATGCTTGTTGAAGTTGTCCTCATAGCTTAAATGTCTTGTTCTCACATATTCATTTCCTAGTCCCCCCACTAAAATTTGTCATTTATTTCTGAGCACTTCTACAACGTTTAATTGTATCTTTGACACCCCACCTTTTTAAACAAAATTTTAACTGTATTGCATGTTCTTTTTCTTAGTCAATTTGGGCTGCTATAACAAAGTAACATAGACTGGGTGGCTTAAACAACACACATTTATCTCTCACAGTTCTGGAGACTGAAGGTCTGAGATCAGGGTGCCAGCATGGGCGGGCTCTTGGTGAAGGCCCTCTTCCTGGTTTACAGCTGGCTGCCTTTCCACTGTATCTTTACCTGACTGAGACAGAGGGCTCTGGCCTCTTTCTCTTCTCATGAGGACACACTTCTCTTCTTATGAGGATTCATGACCTCATATAAACCTATTTACCTCCCAGAGGCCCCATCTCCTAAAACCATCCCATTGGGGGTTAGGGTTTCAACATATAAATTTGGGGGGAACACAAACATGTACTCCATAACCTTCTTCGGGGGCCCAAATTATGCAAATGTTCTTTGTTCCGCAACTGATTTTTTTACCTAGCACTTAGCCATCGACTTTGCACACAGGTTATACGTACTTTATAAATGTTTCTTGGTTTTTGAGTTAAATTGAAGTGTATGCAGAAGTGTATTTTCCAGCTCTTCAGGAGGCTGATCCTTGGTAAGGAAGAGTCAGAGTGTAAGGCGTGGCTGCACTGCACAGAGGGTGGTGTTGGCAGAAAGGACCGTGGGTAGGGTGCCTGGTGGAGGAAGAGAGACAAGGCAGTGTGGAGGCTGCCTGGAGAGGGTGTGCTCACGAGGGGCAGAGTGAGGGGCTTTGGAGGTTGCACTGGCGAAACTCTACTCAGCTTGTACGGCTTTAGCACAGATCAGTGCTTTGTGGAAACTCTGCTTTCCCCTTCAGGAAAATGTACAATAAAGGTCTACATTACTCTTCGTTTCTAGAATTGAATTTGTGGGGTTTGGAGAATGATTGATGATGTAAAGATATAGGTCTCAAGACAGTTTGCTTTTTGTAGATGATGTAATATTAAATGCTGAAAAGGAGAGGTAAAATAGAGGTTAGGAAGGCACAGAGAGGTTTCCCAGGCACAAAGGGAAAAAAAATTTCTTTAACCCTTTGTGTTAAGCAATTCATTTTTTCCCCCCTCACATCCTTTTGCTATTTTATATTTTTACAGGGATCCCCAAATTATTCAGTCATTTAAAAACTTACCGTAACATTTGATGCAGTCACTGGAACGTCAAAGGTCATGTATGGTTTATGTGAAATTACATTCTGTGAAATGACATATCAAGCCCTGATGGGCTAAAGAGAAAATATACTGATTTGGGGTTAAGAATGTACTTAGGACAATGGACATGATGTGAACTCTCACAGTTCATGGAATCTAGTAAACTCTTAGAGAAAGAGAATGAAGTTAATTGCTGATGTCAGTTGAATTAAGGACGTGGAAACAAAGGGAATCAACTTATTTGTATGTTTTAAAGTGTCTGCAGCTCAGGCCTACTGGAATACAGAATCACAGGATTCTCGGTTGAAAAGCTAGAAGGAATAATTTAACTCTTAACAGCAAATCTAGATCTGTCAAAGTCAGTCTGATTAACAAAGATCCCAAGGAAAGAAAATATTACAACATTTTACAGTGACCTATTTTTTAAATAACCCTTATTAGAAAAGAATCATTTTTTATCATTGTTCGATTATTTTGACTTTAATCTGAAGAATTACTTGGCAAAAAGTAAGAGACATTTTAAGATTCTTTCTCCCATTGAGTTAGGCCTGGCAGTCTCTGTAGGAAATTACTTCTTATTTTCCTAAGGAAATTCCTATTGGACAGAAACAAATCTCTCCCATCTTCCCTTGACCTCACCGGTAACTTCAACTCAGCCCCACCTTCCATAGTCACATTTGGGAAACTGAAAATGGGAGGAAAAGCAATGTCATACCTTTAGCTCATATGTGACCATACTTTTGTATATATCTTCTTTTCTCTAAAATAAATGGTGATACTATGGATACAATAGTCCAAAAATTCATGTAGTTCTCTCACATACATCTTGAGAAATAGTAGTTTCTTCTTTTCTTAATAAGTTAATGTTAGAATTCAGTTATTCAAGCCATCCCAGGCTTTTGTTTTCCAGACTTAGTAATCTATGATTTCTAAACCTTTTTTATATGTCCTATATTGCAATGCCTTTCTCAAGCAATAATCATTTACTAGAAATCCTTTTTTTCCTCCTCACAATCCATACTTATTGAGCACATTCTAGGGGGGAATAGAGTAGTAAACAAGCAGCAGAGCTTCCTGCTTTCTTGGAGCTTGTTTTCCAAGGGGGACCCTAACGCTGCCCTGAGTCATTGGGGAACCTCAAAAATGTATAAAACACAATTCCTCCCTTCTGAGAAATGTCACTCTAGCAGGAAGGAAAAAAACATAAAATCAATGTTAATCAAACTTATATACCAGGTCCTGTGCAATGTGCTGTCACAAAAGGAATGTCATTTAATCTTCAAATACTCCTTCAAGTTAGGTATCATTTTCTCCATTTTTGTAGAGGAAGCTGAGTTTCAGTGAAATTAAGTGACTTCCCAAATATAATGTAGGTAGATGGAGTCAGGAATGGAACTAGGTTTTTTTTTTTTTTTTTTTTTTACTCCAAAGCCCTAACATTTTTTTAAAACTAAAATTACTATACAAAGTAATACAAGCACCATTGTAGTAGCTGCCACATGACAGTTGCACTACTGCAGTGCCTCGCAAACTTTTGTGTGCATATGAATCACCTAGGGATTCTTCTTTTAAATTTAGAATTTGATTCAGTAGGTCTGGGATGGGGCCAGAGATACTGCAATTTCATAAGCTCCAAGGTGATGCTGATTCTGCTGGCTCAGGAACCACACTTTCTGTAGCAAGGGGCTATAGGGACAAGAGGTGAGAGGGATAGTTCAGGTGTGGGAAGTACCTTCTGAAAGAGATGACATTTGGAAGGGTCTTTGAATGATAGGAAGAATTTCACAAGGCAGAGATGACGAGGAAAAGGTGGAAAAACACTTCAGGTAGCAGAAAAACATGAGTAAAAGCATGAAGGTTAGAAAAGTAAATGCAAAGTATGTTGTGGAATGGTTAAAAAGCATAAGCAATACATAGGAGCATGATGGGTAATTACAAATTGGAATATGGGTGTTGAACAGATTATGGAACTCCTCAGTATGAGGCCAAGGGTAATGAAATTAATTCTAAATGCCAAAGGAATCCACTGGAGACTTTTGAGAATTATAGAGATAGGAACAATGTATTACTTTAAGAAATTTAATGTGGCAGTGTTGGGTAAGAGGCGAGGAAAAAGCAATGAGTTAAAATATTTTGCAATGACTTAAATATTAAATGATAAAAACAATTTCAATGACAACAGGAAAAACATAAAGGAATCAACCAATGTAGATATTGATAGTGATAAATATAATAGGTGAGAGTATGGAAAGAGTCAACAATGAACCCGAATTTACCATCCATGTTATTAGCAGAATAACAATGACAAACTTAGGACTCAGAGGATTAGTTGGTTAAAGAAAAAAAACGCCTACTGTATCATTTGTTCCCCAGATCTGCTCCCTCTCTCTACTGGGTCCATTCTTACAGAGACTGTCGTTGGTGCCCATCCCCAGGAGGTAGATGTTTGGATTTATTCCAGAATGAGGATTTGTAGTGAATGTGGCAAAATGACATTTGGTGATAAAGATTTTATGATGGAATGTGATGTCTGTGCTAGATGGGAAAAGACATGAAACTAGAGGCTGCAAAGGATGAGAGATTGGGAAAGAATAGAGGATCTAAATTTATTTGACATCTTAGTGAGTTTTGAGCAGATGAAGTGAAAGTGAGGGACTGAGAAAATGGGAGGATATAAGTTGTGACCTGAGTATAAACTGCTGGAGCAAAATATTTCAGAGATGGGACAGACACAAATTTTGATAACAAAATTCAAAGTTACCGCAAAAGTGTATGACTGAACTGGGAGGATGGAAGAAGGCCATTTGAGTTGAGAAGCTCCAGAAATTTTGGTAATAGATTATTGAATTTATTATTTGCATGGTTGATAAAAATCTACTAGGTTGATGCTGGAAGATAGGATATAGGGAATGTGAGGCAGTACCAAATATGAGGATGTAGTTTTGTAATTGGCAGATTACAATAAGAAAGAAAAATAGCAAATAGTATAGCACGATGTTACTGGACTTGAAGGAGGAGAGAATTTGGATAGGCATATAAAAGTAGAGATATGAAAATAGCAATGGGATTTGGAGAATTCCAGTACAACTTCTTGTTTCATGTATTTATTTATTTACTTTATTTGGGGGGCATTGGGAGTGGAGAAATGGCAGAGGGTTGAATGATAGTCCTATATCAGCTAGAAATTTGAGAACTAAGTGGGGACAAGGGTGGAGGTGGAAAGAACGAAGCTAGATTTCACTGAAGCATGAAGGTAAGAAATATGTGTTATAAACAGATAATAGATGTATGGAAGCATCCCTGGGTACCAAGACAAGATGGGGGTACCAAGACAAGGAGGAATAGTGGTGGGAGGAGCCAGAGGAGTCATTGTACCACACCCTGATACCTTGGTCCTCTCCAATTTTAGTTTTTAAATCACCATGTGACAAACACTATTACTGGACTTTACTTCACTGATTCTCCAAACAATCTGAGGTGATTGGCACTTTTATTTCTATCTTGTATATGAGCAAAAATGTCTCAAAAAAGGTGAGCAAGAGTTTTGAAGATAAGTAGGTCAAGGAATTTGAAGCTATAATGTTGAGTGTGTCATCTACATAAATGCTAGAGGTGACCAGGATAATGAAAAGAATTAGAGAAGAGAGAAGCCAACTAAAGATCATTCAGGACTTACCACAAAGTTAATGCTTTTGGCTCAGTAAGACATATCACTTTTGTGTTATATGAAGGAAGAGAAAATCTGAAATTTATGAAGTACGGTAGAATGCAGTAGCAAAATGAATGATGAAGTGCTTCTATAGATGGAATGCTTGTTGTTGGAATGATTTGGAAGATTTACCAATCCTGTTATTCCAAAGATAATGTTGGTGTGTATGCAGTGTCTACCCAGGGATTGGCAGACTTTTTCTGTAAAGGTCCAGGTTGTAAATAAGTACTTCGTGAGCCACACAGTCAGTAGTAATTGCTCAATTCCGCTATTTTGACATGAAAGTAGCCAAAGACAATACAGAAATGAATAAGCATGACTGTATCCCAATAAAACTTTATTTACTTACTAAAGCAGGCAGCAGACTGGATTTGACAGGCAGGCTACATTTTGCCAACCCCTGGTGTAGATATTTCTCCTTCTAAAGGATGAGCTTTTTAATATCATCTTGATATGGAGAGCCCCAACCCTGACCAGATGCAATAACAGAATACTCAATGATCCCTGCATTCCTTATCATGTCATTCAATTTCTAATTCTCCAATACTGTGGATAAAGTTCTACCAGAATCATTACCTGTTTACTTATTCCCCATACCCGATACATCTAGTTCTATGAAACTGGGTTTGCCTTTTGAATTTCAATTTCTCTTTTTTACCTTTTGTTTCCGATCTCTACAAGATGTCGAGATCATTTGAAATGATAATACTGTCTCTCAAAGTATTAGACGGTATGCCCAACTTGGTGCCATGAATTTAATGAACGTGCATTTTATTATCCGAGCTGTTGACTAGAGAACTGTGGATATATAGGAAATTAAAAGTTTCCTGAAAGATATTAGAAAAATGTTTCTCGATTGAAAAGATGATTTATCAAACTCTTATTTAAAAGTTTGAGCTAGGGATGAGTGGGGAAATTCCAAATATTTTCATAAAGAATTCCTCTCCAGTAGACTTAATACGTGCTTCTTCTCAAAAAAAGATCGTGTTGATGTGACACAACGTCACATATTTAAATATTGCTATTCTCTGGAGAATGTGTAGCTTAATGGAATGCCTCAGATAAAAACAAAGGTTTGTAATTTGAAGAAACTTTTTGGACAATCCCATTATACTCTGTCTTAACAAGATATGTCACTACAGTGGTATTAAATATCAATCTGGCATTAAGCTAAATAGGCCACCAAGGCATGCTCGCCAACTGAGAAATAGAGTTACAATAATTATGAATAAGTTTTGTCAATTGTTTTCAGTTACTTAAAGTGAGCTTTGTGCCTTTGTGATGCTCATAATTTTTCTGTTGCTTTTTTCCCCTGTAGTGTAAACTAATATATTGCAATGTGTATTTGAATTCCCTTTGCCGCATAATGTTCATCAGGTGTAACATTTCATTTTAATGCTCCTCTACAATTTCAGATTATATAAATCTAGAATTAAAGCTATCGGTTTTTTTAATTTAAAAAAAAACCTTTTTATTGTATTTCACATCCTTGTTCTGGTACCACCTCTAGTGTTCTTAAGGTTATGTTATCATCTTATTTACCTCCTCTGTGTATTTCAGAATGAGACCATCTCAAGGTGAAAGGTGGGTAACTGGGGAAATTGAAAATAATGATTTTTATTAGCAATCATAGAAACATCTACCTGGGAGATACAGGCCAGGTAGATGGAAGTTATGGCTGATGCCAGGGTGAGAAAATGGGTAGGGGTAGACAATAAACCACATTTGTTTATCTTCATATCTGTTACTTCATGATATTTTGAAATCTAAGATTTGCTAACTGTGAGTAGCATATCGAATTTACTTTAGGTTGATTTGAATTATGCATATTTATAACGTGTTCTTGTTCTTCTAAGCATGCAAAAAAATTTAGGGTGAATTTTTAGTTTCTCTGTAGATCTTATTTACTTGGGGAAATGAAGCTACTTAGCTCAGGCTAATGAGATTAAAGTCCAAGGTTCAATATCCCAGCATGAGTTATACAGCTTTTCCTTGTTCTTTATATACCAAGTGCATCTGTCATCCAGCCAAATACATCATAAAGGTCCATCACTAGTAGAATCATGTGCTGTGCAAGCCCATTTCAACTGGAAAAACAGCAGAATGTGCATGTTTTATAGATAGTAGGCCATTAAAGTGGTCTGGTGTACAAAATATCTGAAACATATAATAATATATAAAGACAAAAACAATTTTTTAGGTAATGTGTTGATATGTGCACATTTGATATGCACTTACATTTTGGTTGTTATTATTATTATGGCCATTAATATTATTTTCCTCTTAAAATAAATCCTTTTTCTTATTCTGGTCCCCATCTCCACCCTCAGTTTGGCTTTCAGCACTCCTTTCATTAGTCTCCATTCCATTTGCAATACAACCAATACACACACCATTTCTTATTTTCTTCTGGAGGCTTTCTCTTTGCTTTCCCATTAAATTCAAACTTTGGATCTCATATTCTATACTTGTTGTTTTGTTCCCTTCATTTTACCTCTCCTAAGGCTCGGAGTGAGCCTAAGGATATATGCAATTGATATAATGTTTCCATCATGTGCTTTCTGCCAATGAGACTCTTGCAATGTGCTATGAAGAAGAAGAAGATAGAATCTCTTGGATATAATTTATCAATTTAGCTAGCTAGCTAGCTAGCTATCTTCCTGCAGATCTTTTCTAAACTCTTAACACTTACAAGGCACTGATCTAGGCTCCATGACTCTGTGGTGACTTGAAAACTGTATTAATTGGAGCTTCTGATTTTGCCATAAAGCATTTATGAAGACCTCGGCAGTGACTTAACTTTCCATCTCAGTTTCCTCATCTGTACATTTTGGGCAATGGGCTAAATTAGAGATTTTTCAAACTTTTTTAGTAACAATAACATTTTAGAATTAAAGTCTTATTTGGTACTGCAATATATAACAGTTTAAAGCAAAGCATCTCCTGCCAAAGAGGGAAGGGAGTTCATTCAGAACCTCCCCCGCTTAGCCTTCCTGTCACCTCTTTCAGGGCTCTTCAGGTACTGCCTTGGAATGAAGTTTGAAGCACAATGGACTAGATGATTTCCAAAGTCTTTTCCAAGTCTGGATTTCTAAACGTCTGATCTGATCCACCATCTTGGCCCCTTCAAATAGGAGGTGCTGAATATGTGCTGAATTGAATTAAATAGAATAGAATTGAATTAAGCTAGAACCATCCGGTATCTCTAACGCTCCTCCTGACTAGCTTCTTCGAGAACAGAATGGAATATTCTTTACTTTCTGTGTTCACTTGGCTTCTAGCAGTTTGTTGGACTAAAAACTTAATTGTTTGTTTGGTCTTACTTGCAAGATATGAGAGGGGTACTTATTTGAGTCCTAGATGATAACAGCATGGTCAATAGCTTACTTAGACAATGGGTCATTGAATGAGTATCTTAAATTCATTTTATTTATTTAATAATGGCTCCTCAAAAATTAAACTGATTGTGATATTTTAAGAATTACTTAAGATTTCTAGAAGTAAGTTGATGCCTTGAATTTTTTTTTCTGGCCCAAATGAGACTTTAGTAGGCTAAAATTTTAGGAATTTAGAATAACTGAAGACTATATATGTGATACATGAATAAAAAATTATAAATAGAACACTGGTTACTGTGGAAAAAACATTTCTTTGGAAGGAAAAAGGGAGTTTTTTTTTTTAACTTTGAGTTTATAGCTGCTGGAATACAATATTTTAAAAGGTATTTATAAAAGTTTCAGAACCTTCAATTTTTTTGAAGTTTAAATGCAAATGTGCCTTTTTTCTTCTCCTCCCCCAATAGGAAGAAATGGATAATCAAAGAAATGCAACAAATTTTTGTTTAACCTTGGTAACTGGGAGTAGGGAAAACATGGACAATTAAATTTTACAACGAATTACCAAGACTCATTTTAAAGCAAGTAATTTTAACTTCATTCCCCATTGAAATCTAGAGCTACTAACCAATTGCAAATTTCACTGGGTTTAACTTCATTTCCATTATTTTTCTTGTACACCCTCTGAAGTAGTATCCACATAAAAAGAGCATAGTTATAGAAAAAAGTCTGTGAAAGAGAAGTGGGTAAGTAGAAGTGTGACTAATGAAGAAATGATTCTGGGGGCAGAAAAGGAAGATGGGTGAGATTGAACTGATCTCTTAGGTTAATTTGACTGGATTGTCCCTAAATGAAATCTTGTTGGTCCATTTTCTATGATATAGCCAATGGATATAACCATGTCCAGGCCTTATCCCTCAGAAGAAAACACCATGTATTAATTCTAGAGTTAAAACCCTGAGAAATCTGTACCCTTCCTATTGTGGAATCTATTTCCAAGCACTTGTTTTCCTTGAGGACTGGATGTGATGGTATGTGTCATGTAGGAATTCAGCAGTCACCATAACTATTGGAATGGTCTCCTTTCTACAGTGTTTAGAACAGACAATCTTTCTAACTCCCATTAGAAAGAGTTCCAATGTTGTACATTGTTAATACGTAAATGTTTACTTTTAGTGAAAGAATATATTTTGAATCCATGCCATGGTATACCACATCCACTTGTTTATTGCATTTATTTAGTCTTCATGGTCTAAGAATATGAGAGAAAAATAGTAGCTGAGTTGTTTTATAGCCTTGAGTGTAAAGCTGGTGATCCTGACTCTAAAGGTCTTCATTTGAAATTTGCTATTATCCTGTTTTGGTTTAATATTAGTGCATAGTAGTGCTAAATATAATCAGAAGCTGTAATGAGGAGGTCTTTATAAACTTGAACATGAGGAAATATGAATTGACCTTTGAGAGAATCTTCCTCCTGCCCAGAGAAGGGCTGACTTTTAAAAATTCTATTTGAACTTCTACAATTACTCATACAGAGACCTCTGCCTTTTGAAGATCATTGTGACACTTACACAAGATGGTCCTCTGAACTCAGGGGCATTCTGGGACCCTTGAACTCAGAAAAAAAAAGCAGTCCCAAATCAGGGAATGAGTTACCTGTTTTGCAAAGTAAGAAGAGGTTAATGTGGATGCACATTAGTTTTACTGCATCTCTTCCTCTTTCTACATTTCCTAGTTTCCAGTACTGGAATCACTGCTCTTTGCTACTTACCTGTGAATCTATTAAAGTGATGACACTGAATGGTAAAAAACTAATAATTTGCCATTTCTCTAATAAAATAAGAAAGCACAAGTTTAGGTCTTGCTAAAATTATAGGATTTAAATACCTATAAAACATAAAATACAGCAAGATTTTGTTGCAGTGTAAGTGGCTGAGGATTCATATATTTGACCACCTCTAGGTTGATGTGACTGAAATGATCATCCTGAAGTACAGGTAGGTAATGGATGAGTGGTCCTAGAAATACACTAACTCTAGGAAATGATCAGTATGTGATATAAACCTTAGTTAGTTGATTAAGTCTTGTTTCCATGTTACAATGAGGATTGTGTTCTTAACAAATTTTTTCACTGTTAAATTCTCAGTAGCCAAAAAGTGCCTGGCACATAGTATGTGCTTTGTAAATATTGGCTGAATTGTATCTATTTAATCTGTAGCCCTGTTCCAAGTACAAGTGAGAAATTTAAATGTACTTATTGCTGGCAGTTGGATGGGGGACAGACTTTAATCATGAGACTCTTCCTACAACTTCTTTCCTAGGCAGCATAGTGAGGGAGATACACTTTCAGAAACTCCATCATTGAGTTGCCATCACCAGCGTTTCATGAAAGTGCCATCTCTATTTTCAATTACATGTGTTTTCTTAGGATACTTGTTAAGTTTCAGTTTTACTGATGATAGACAAATCTGTCTAGATAGATAGATAGATAGATAAATAGATAGATATCATGATTCCTTCTGGATTGGAGCTTGCCTTTAACCTTGATACATTAAAGCTTTGGCCTCAGCGTTGATTTATAGATATGAACTATTACCTATTACCAAAGCCTGTAGTACACTTTTGTTGAAACAACATGGTGAAATATAAAGTTTAGGCTTCTTAAGTCTCATAGTATCCTCATTCTAATCCACATCTCAAAATACAGATAATTGGCACATTTTAATTTTGAAATATTTGGGATCAGAAATTTGTTGATTTGGGATCAATAAAATATTTGGGATCAGAAATTTATTGATTTGGGATCAATAAATTGGACAGAAATAATTGATATGGCTACTAATTAATTACCTTAGTGAATATAGTATACTCAGAGTTACTTGCCTTTTAGAAAGCTTTATACCTCTAACTTATGATAGCATCGCTGTACTCATGTGACTTCATTCATTCAATAAACATCTGGTGAGGGTTTTCTAGGAAGCTGGCATTCTGCTAGGAGTTGGGGCTACAATGTCTAATGAAACACATTCCCTGCCCTGAGCAGATCTCAAACTAGGAGTGGAGGAAGGAAATTAGAGTACATGGAAAACTATGACAAAAATTATACCTAAAGCGCTATATAGAAGCATAGAAGAAGGACAATAAAATAAGGCATTGGAGGGATATCCAGGAATACTTCTCAAGTGAGTGAGTATGTATTAGTTAGACAAAGAACAAGACAAAGGGACAAATGGAAATTTGAAGGAGAGTGACATCTTTGAGCAAAGATTCGCAGATGATAAGCTTAGACAAGTCAGTGGGAGATAGTCCATTTTAAATCTAAAGTGATAAGCTATGGCATTGTATTCTGAAGGCTATGGGAAACTCCTAACGGGTCTTAAGAAAGGAAGTGTCATGATCAGATTTGCAGTTTTGAGAAAGTACTTTGAAACATTGTGAAAGAAAGATTGAGGAGGGGGCTGAAGATGGCAGCCTTGCTGAAAGAAGAGGAGACCCTCTAGGAGATGAACAGTGTTGAAGCCTGAATGAGACAATGGAAACTGAATTATTGGAAGAAGTGCACATAGAGATACAAAATTTTCATTTCTTTGACTTAAAAGATGTTTCAAATTGGGGATGCGATGAGTTAACGGGAGGAGTTTAGGATAAAGCCAAGGTTTCCAGAATACAAGAGGGGAGATGAAAACTATGAATTTGATATATTAAATTTGAGATGCAGGTGGGGTATCAAGATGGAGATATTAGATGGTTAGAAGTTTCTATCAGGCATCTAAGAGTGCTGAGGCGGAGAGACAGATTTAAGCGTCTTGGATGGTCTTAAACTAAGAGTATGTAAGTAAGAGAGTACACTGAGTGATAAAAAGAAAGGACTAAGAATTAATTCATTGGGAGCAGCCACTTCTCAGAGAAAAATGGAGGAGTTAGAATCTGCAAAAGAGATCAGGAAGGAGTGGCTATTGAATTAAGAGGAAAGCCAGGAGAGAAAGTCATCATAGAATTCAAAGAGGCAAAAATTTTCATGAAGGAGGGTGTGGCCCACCATGCACATTGGCTCCAGAGAAGTCAGGGATTAAAAAAAAAAAAAAAAAGAAATCCATGGGATTTGGTAAATTGGGTAATCGTTGGTGACTTTAGAGCAACCATGTCAGTGACATAATAGGTAGTGAATCAAGATTTAAATGAGGTATGGGCTGAATGAGAGGGGAGTAAGTAAGCATAGTTAGTGTAGCTTACCCATAGTATGCTATGAGTGCCATTAACACTTTATAAAGAACTTCACCTTATATGGGAGTTCAGAGAAGGAACTATTAAGCAGAATTATCAAGTAGATGCTACTGGAAAAGCAAGGAAGGTTTCAGAGAAAAGATAACATTTGATTTGAGCTTTGAAATACAGGAGTATAATTTTTATAAAAAGGAAAGTAGAGGGGGGATATTACAAGTGCAAAAAATGATATTAACATGCATGTGATGCTGAAAACATAATCTCAGACTTTGGCATGCATCTAAATCACCCAGTGTTTCTGATTCATCAGGTCTTGGGTGGTCCCTCCCCAAATTTCATTTCTAACAAGTTCCCAAGGAGATGCCGATGGTCTGCAGCCCATTCTTTGAGACTCACTGGCTTAGGGAAGTGTTTGAGTGGAAGTGAATTGTGCATAAAGGAGAAGTGGCTAGAAAAAAGCTTGGGGTCAGATGAGAGAAGAACTCGAATATTTGGCTAAAGACCATTTTTGTTCCTTAGAAAGTGGAATTAATAAAGTTTTTGAACAACAACAGGATTCGTTCGTTCTGGGGAGGACTCGTTCATGCATGCATGCATGAATTTACTTTACAAATATTTATTGAATTATGTGGAAATCATGATGCTAGATAGGGAGAAATTTTAGGAGGTTATTACAATTGTTTCTCTCTAGGTCAATGGTGATAGAGACTATGGTAATGAAGTTGGTATTGAAAAACTGAGAGGTATTCAAGAGTTATTTCAAAAGAAGAAGGGATGAATCAAAGGTGAATATAATGTTTTGTAACTGAGAGAATTGTTATGCCATTAAGAGAAACATGAACATCAGAAGGAGGTGACTTCTGGAAAGAATTTATGCTTTGTACTATTATTTCACATAGAATTTCATTGGCGTCCTGATAAACGTTTTGGGCTCCTGGAGCATCCAAGTTAAAAATGTCTCCAAGCTAGTAGAACTGAGGGGAGAAATTAAGCCTAGTTCATAGATTAAGCTGTAGGAACGGGGATGCTCACCAAGAGTATGAAGAACTTGAAGTATGTATGTGGCATTGTATACCAGAGCTTAAGATTTCAGGCAGTTTCGGGTGTTGACAAGTTCCAAAATAAGGCCATGGGAGGGTGGGGCTGAAATGGAGTAAGACAAAAAGGCATTTAATTTGAGGAGGTCAAGGAATTCAATCTAAGTGTTTGGGTAGTCCACATAGACTCTAAACTTGCCCAAGAAGAGAGCTGAAGAAAAAAGATTGAGTTGTTCAACTTTTCAATAAATTCTAGAAAGTGACTAGGGAAATATTGTATAATAGTGACATGGAAATACAGAGTGTCACATATTCACAGGAGTGTAAACATCAAATGAGATATTTTACTATGAAGGAGGCAGGGCCGGAGGCAACAAGAACAATTCTGACTATTCTTTCCTGGGCTACCCCTCATTCTTCAAATTCTGTGGGGAGCAGGAGGAAAGCAGCCCTTACCTGAGAGGCCCACGTGGGTGACCCAGCAACCTAGAAATGCTACAAGAAGGGCATTTGTGGAAAGCTCATGGTTGGAGCTATAGGGGAGATTCGTTGGGACAGGAGTTTCAGCGAAAGAGTAGGCAGAAAGGCCAGGAGTGGGAGGATGAATGAGGGAGGTGAGTATGGTATTTAAACGGATGATTGGGGGGTGGGGTGTGTGTGTAGGAGGCATGCATTTTGAAGGGTGGCCTAATATAACCATTCCTGGTAATTCCGACACAGGAATTCATTTAAACTCATCTGTCCATATCATTTTCCTGCAGATGCACTGGAAAAGTTATGTTTTTTTCAAATGATATAAGATTGTACTATTTTTAAAAAATATGCATGTTTACATTTTCTGTAAGATTTTGAATTTTGAGTAATATCCTTGCAAAGTCTATGAGAATGTAGTGAACTCAGTGCTTGCTTATAATTCAAGAAATTTAGATGTGATTTTAGAAACATGAAATTCTACTATAACTTAGATGCTTAAATACTTATTTTTCCACTTTTACTTAAAAATAAGCAATTAGAAAAAAAAAAAAAAAAAAAGCAATTAGAAAGGTCCAGTTGGTTGATTGACTGCTCTGAAAAAATTATATAAAAATATATCACCTTCTAAGGTGACTTTATATAATTCATTTAGATGGTAGTACATGACTTTAATTTTGTGTTCCCCTTAGTTTATCATCAATATTTCTTTATCAACCTTACCCTGTTTTCTCTCCCAATTCGCAGATCTCTTTTGTACAGTAGTTACAACCACAAGTTGGGTTTATAAAACTTCACCGGTTTTAAAGGTCAACATGTAAATGAACTAATTAGGTCAATGCAAATCACTATAACACTTTCTGTTACAAACCTCACACCTTTTAAATTCTTTCTGAATTAAATAATGAGCCATATTGTTAACAGAGCTAGCATAACATAAAAAAAGATATTAAATACTTAAGATTCCTAGATAAACAGAAGACTCATTTGCAGATATTTTACAATGATAAAATTATGCATAAAATTAGAAGTCTAAGATTTACACAGTACAATATTTACAAAATGTAAATGTAACCTTAGTCCTGAAAAGAACAGGAAATTATAAAATGGAATTGAAAGGAATCAAGGAAATGGAACCAACTCTCCAGTTGTCTAAAAAGAATTTCTCTCTCAGCTTTCTAAAAACCAGTTTATTAAAACAACAAATGAACAGACAATAAGTTAAACTTAACCAACCCCAAACAAAACAAAAAATTCTATTATCATAAATATCTCGATTATTTAGAAATGTTGGGGTTGCATTGCATTAACTGCTTTTGCTGTTAGTAATTTAGTATGCCATAAAGTAGAATATATAGATGTAGATATGGCTGAGCTATATATTGACATAAAGACAGGCAATATAAAAAACAACTCTTGAACCCTTTTGGCTGCAGTGAGTAAGGGTTATATTCTGAGTCAGGAATCCCTAAGTTACTGAAGCTCTTACAATATTTGCATTAACTATTTCCAACTCATAGGTAGATTAAAAGTCAATTTTATCTAAGTATTTATAAAAATAGTATTTTTATGTTGAGAAGGTGATTGGAATAAGTAAAATACTAATGCTAATTTCTGGTCTTGTGTATAACCTATTGAACAATTCCACTCTCAGTCTTACATCAGAACTGGAATTAGGAAACCCCTTTTCTTCTCTTGTACCGCTTTGAGCATTTCAAAGACTCCAGATGCCTCAATTCTGAAAATAATAAATACTTCATTTTAAAAAATTCTGGTATACAAATGAATTGATCCCTAAAAACATAATAAAATTGACATAATTTTCTTCATGGTATCTACCAACATATGAGTTCTCTATAGAATTTTCATTTCTTTTAAAACCTTGAGCATTTTTATTTTTAAAAGAGAGTGGGATTTTAAAAAGAATAACAAATGAGAGAGTAACTTATAATATATTAATTCATGCAGCCGCAGCTGCCTCTTTTGCTATTAGAGTGTGTGCTTATGTTCTCAGTTTGGGCGAGAGAACTCATGTGAGCACACTTCTCTTGTAAAAGAGACAGCTGCCGCTGCATGTATTAATACATATCAAATGGCTCCAGAGTAAACAAAATGCTATAAATTACTTGAGGCCTTCTGCTGACGTCATGAAGCCTGAGTCTGCAAAAGAGCTGAGGAGGCTTTTTCTTCTGTGTGACATCATGGCGGTAAGAGAGATGGTGAATGGATTTCATTACCTTGTTTTTGCTTATTGGCCTAAACAAGTCACCCACAAGACTATTCCCATTATTCTTAGTTGATTCATGGAAGAGGTATAGCTGCCTTGTTTGAAGAAGTTCAGTTTGTATATTTTAGTCTTTTCTTTTTTTTTTCCTTCACTGACACATTCCTTAATCCTTGTTTAAGTGCTGGTACCAACAGAATTCCCAGGGCCCAATTTGAGTTGGCTTATCCTCTCAGAAACTGTGATGCTAAAGAGAGAAAGGAGAAAAAAAAAAAAGGATGTAAGCGGTGAAGTAACTAAAGCACTTGGGAAGGCTTTAAGTTAATATAGCAAGACCCTTCTACCGAAGACTCAAGAACTTAGGCTAGTCGACACAGGCAAACAGGTCTCGTCGCTCAGATTTCATCATCTTGCTTGTATGTTTGTGAGGGTATACTCAAAAGTGTAGTGGATTTTTAACTATCTTAATAACTTACATTTATGTTGTTTACTGTATGAAATATCCTATTTTGACAACTGTACTGAATTATGCAAGTATATCACAATATTTACATTCACAGATAATTTAAAAACCTCATTTAAACCTTGTAAAAGAACATTGCCCATTAATACCTTTACATTAAGAACAAACATGTCAAATCTTAGAAGAACAAAGAAACATTTCCCAGACACTTTGCATTTTTACCCTATATTTTGATAAAGGAAAACCTCTTTTTGTACTTCTTTTCTTATAGGAATTGTAATAAATTTACTTCATAAAATAAGCAAATTCATGGTTCTGTAAAAGTAAACATATATATTTGTTAATATTAAGGTGTTTGTAGAACTAGATAAAGAAGGCTGTTAGTATCTGACCTCTTTCTGTTAATCAGGATTGGGAGTTCTAATTGGCTTAGAGGAAGTTTTGTATCCTGGTAACCTCAGGACGTCCTAGATACACTAAAGCTTATGGTTCAAGGAGAAACCATTACTATAGATATAAAGGAGTATCTGATTTGAAATAATTTCTAGACCTCTTTACCATCCAAAGGTTTTTCTTTTCTTTCTTTCTTTTGTTTGTTTTTTTTTTTTTTTAGAGCAATGAATAAATCAGGAACCATATCTTTGTTCTATGAGCCTAATTCCAAAGACATCCTAATAGAATGTCAAAGGTCACGTGTAAGGCATTGTAATGCAGATCTGCAAATCTATATCTCACATAAGCGTGAGACTCCACTGCTACAGCTGAGAGCCGACCCATCCCTTTAATAGCCAGGGAAAGCAATGAATCCCCGACTCTAATTTTCTCTTGGAAATATTATGCATAAGCTTCCTTGAAGCTGCAAACTTATTTGAACTCTCCTAAATTACAAATGTCTTTAAGATTTTGGTATACTATCATTCAAGTGTTGTGAAAGACCATTCAAATGCTGTATTAATTACGTACAGAGACACGTCTCCTCAGTCATATTGAGTCAAGGGCAAATAACAAAAGGAATCATTTCTGATGCTTAGGATGAGACCTGTCTCCTAATCAGAAATGGACGTTAGAAATCATTTCATCCAAATTCCTTATTTCTCATGTGAGGAAAACTGAGGTTCAGCGAGGTGAAATATTTAATTTGATCAGAGGTCAAGCTTTTCTTATTGAATATTCTCTTTAGTTGTAGTTTATCTTATACTCCCAATACTTTTTTAGAAAATTTTTTATAAAGGTATGATAATCTGTGCCTGGTGTTGTTTAAAGAAAGAAATGCCACCATTCTGTGTGCTGGTTGTTTTTAGTTTTGTTTTTTCATCATTGCTATGCAAGAGAACCCTTGAAAAGGGATGTCCCATCTGCACTGAGAGACCCTGCATAAATAAACAGCCCTAACCCTAAAGGAGAATGTATACTATTACAAAGATGTATTTAATAGATACCAATTCCTTAACAAAATATTTGGCTAGTGAGTGATTTTACTAGCAAAACCAGTGATGAAGTGTGACCCTACCTTGTGTAAAATAAGAATGATTCACAAAACTTTGTATTCACAAAGTTTTCAGAGTGATTTGTATTAGAAAATAGAAAAAAATAGCAATTATTTTCTAAACGAATCTCCGTAAGTGGCCTCCTTTTCTTTTTTAACTGATTATTGAATTAATTTAGAATGTTTCCCAAGAAGAAAAGTATTTGATGCTTTCATTCATCATTTTTACTTTCTTAATTCCACATTTATCTATCTGGAAATTTTAAGGGCAGGTGACATGGAGGAAGGGACAGCTTAGAAGCAATATATAGAACCTATAGAAAGGCTATCAGAATTGTCAGGATAGTCCACGGCTATTTGGGTGCATAAACTTCAGAATGTTTACTTTTTTTTTTTTTTAATGAGGTAGAAGCAGAGTTCCTGGCTCCTTGGTGCTTATGGTGGGGTAGAAAAGTTCTGTCCCACCCAAGAGCGGGTTTTATGAGGGGATTAGAAAGGATTTCAAGAAGAGGGTGATGTGAGGGAGAGGAATGTCACCCTGCACAGAAAAAAAAATCAACAAAGGGGAAGAGAGAGCCTGCCAGGGGCCCCGCTCCATTTCATGGCCAGAGCCTCCCCAGCTGTTCCCTGAAGGCTCCAGTGAGAATCCCCAGACACTGTTTTGCCCTCTGCCAAGGACTCTGGTCACCAAGTGCCTGTATCGCCCCAAAAGGGACAATATTTGGAATAAGAAAACTTGAGCAAGGAGGCATACTTTAGGTGGGATTTAAGTAGATTCACCAAGATGTCTGGGAGATGAAAATGCTCGGAGGGCTACATGACATACTCAGTGCCCTCAGAAACTGTACGTTTGAAAAATTACCTGAATCTCAACAATTTCTCATTACTGTGTATAGTAGTGTTTTATGAGAAATAGACAGTATATTTAAAAATATTTTATTTGAGAATGTAACATTTCCATCGATAATCCTTTTGTCACTCAGTAGCAGTGTCGATTTGTTAGCAGCTAGCCTCAAGTACAACTAAAATTACTGTATGTAGTAATTCCTACACAAAAGCAATGGTAAGTATGCTCATGAAAGAAAATCAAACCAGATAGGAGAAAAGCTCCCTTCTCCCCCATAAAAGGACTTGGAAGGATGACAAAATTAATTTACTAAGTGTAGGTACATATAGACTGCTCCTCTGGGACCACCTACGCATTAGCAGTCCTTTTCTTAGTTCTGAGATTATTTATTATTGATTCAATTTCTACAGAAACCAGTATTATAAAGTGCAGAGTCCATCAGGAATTGAATACTATTTACCATTATTTTTTAAACCTTATGTTTAAAGTTGCTTCTATTGCAGAATTTAAACTTCAAAATTTATATCTCTGGGTGTGCTATAACATTTCCAGAAATAATAACTTTATTGGTCAAAGAGTGAAATACATAACAATTTTGGTTACAATTTTTATTTTCTTCTTGGATTTAACTCTATTAAATATGTCATTGTTTTAATTTGGATTAGAGGAACAAAGCAACTTAGTCCAAATGAGAAATTAATTATAACACCCAGAACAGAAAGTCCTTACCTTTAAGCCAAATTTTAAAATGCTGCTCCTTTCCAAAATTTAGGTCATTTTAATCTGCTTTTTGGTACCTTATATTTCTCTTTAAAATTCTTACAGATATTTGAAATTTCATCTAGAGAAGCTTCTCTATGTTACCTAGTGAAGGTTTGAAGGTCCAAATTTTTTATTTGGTAATTCTCATTTCATAGTTGGGGAAACTGCAGCACCGAAAAGTTAAGTGAGTTCATCCAAGACATCCAATTACTGAACTTGGTACAGGAGGCCAAGTCTATAACTCTCAGCAGAATTCCGTAATCTATCCTTGACAATCCTTGGGGGATTCTTCCCTTACTCTAGTAAGAATTAGTTATATACCCTTATTGAAGTCACCCAACTGTGACTTCAGGTTGGCTTCGATTTAAGAGGACTGAGGGTAGGCTTAGAAAGTTACCGCATTAGCTCCCTAAAGAGCCTTATGGATGGATCTGTTGAAGAGCAGCATGGTATAGTAGAAAGACCATAGGATTTAGAGTCAGTCAGAGCTGGGTTGGTTAGAATCCTGGTTCTGTTTTTTAATGACTGCGTCATTGAGGAAGAACTACTGAAATCTGCTAAGATTTTTTCCCCATAGCCATGCCTAATGCACATCATAAGATGTCTATGATCCACTGGCTATGGTGAATGTTTAATTGAAATGTTTCCTTCTTTCCCTATTGAACTGCTCTGTCAATCCTTAGGTATCCTCTAAGCTGGTAGTCATTTGGGGGCCACAAGTGAAAATGTTTAACCCAAATCCTGGGGTAAATGCCATACGCTGGCCTCATTTTAGGCTTCACACATCTAGTCTAGCTGGCCTTAGGAACTCTTAAATCCCCTCCCACTGCACTAAGAATTGATACTGATGGTTAAAGCCAATATCCCAAGCTACTTCTGTGCTTGGGCTATTTCAAAGGTAACTGCTGATTGGTGCCTCAAAAAAAACAGACCAAACCCTAAACAGCAAATTATCAGTTCTGTGCCCTGAAGAGTGGATGGTGAAAACTGTGAGGGAATTCTGAAAAGAGTTTTGAACGGGCTGTAGCTATGCTAAACTACTCTGCTGAATTAATTATTATTTTTTCAAATATATGGAGATACTGATGTGCTTAATAAAATATAATTAAGAGTGCTACTAAATTTATATAGCCTTTTGTCTTTGTTTTATCTCAACAGATACTAGAAAGACAATTACCTTCATGTGGTCGGTGAACCATGAAACTGTTAAGGTTTTGTTATATGGTTTTGTTTTGGGGATGCTCTGGTATAACAGAGAGAAGTTTGGGCCTAGGATTTAAGAGATGCTGGTTTGATCCCTGACCCTGCCACTTAAAAGCCATATGATGTTTATCAGCTTTCTTTTCCCTCCTGAACTTTTTTTCCTCACTAGGGGGAATAACTTAATAAAAACTTTTCAGTCGTATCATTAACATTTATAGTATTTGAGAATATCTTGTAGTCTACAAGTTAATTATCAAAATGATCTCACTGAAATACAGTGACAAGCTTTATTTAGGACTAAAAAATTGAACAGGTTAAATGGTTTTGAAAAATTACTCGTGTGTTACTGTAACATTTCAAACACATTTTTATTGAATGCTCCCCATGAGCTTTGAAGGCTAACTTGTTACTTAAGGAAATTCTAGTATCTTAAACATGACTATAAAATAATATTTTCAATGCAAATTGATTTTTAATACCTACATCGAACTTTTTCTTAGCCTTGCCCCTGGGCCTCTTGCTATTTTCCATATGAACACACCATCCATACATGGGCCAGACTTTGTCAGTGGCCCATATCTTAACATAAATATCACTTGTTTACATTTGTACATGTACAGTAAATATGACTTTCTAATGTCTCTATTTAAAAGTCTTTAAGGTTGAGTATAAACATTATAATCTAATAATTATCATTTGGAATTCACAGTGCTGGGGCAATCGATGAAGAAATTTGAGAAAGTATTACTTTCTTGGCATTCAGATACTGATGTCTTGAATATCTCAAATGCTCCCAGCACTTTACTTATATTAACTCAGTTAAAACTCATGACAACCCTCACGAGGTAGGTACAATTATTATCCCTCATCGTCCAGCTGAGAAAACTTTAGCACAGAGAGATTAGTAATGTGGCCAAGGGCAGACAGTTTCTAAGTGATGTAGCCAGGGTTTCCCTCAGTTTGGTTGCCGAGTCCATCCTCTTAACAGCAATGTTCTTACTTACTGAATCCTTGTAATTGGCTGGATCCTGGGGGCTCTCGATTTCTAGATTCATTATTGATTAAAAAGCCACCATCCACAAAATAACCCAGCTGATGAATGGAAGAGCTGAGGGTCTAATTAATTTCTGTCTAACTTCGATTAAGCCTGTGTGTATGTATGTATGTGCAGTTAATAACAGCTTTGAGATATCCTTCACATACCAAAAAATCCACCCTTTTATAAATATACAATTCAGTAGTTTTTAGGATGTTCACAGTTGTTCAACCATTACAGACATCTAACTTTAGAATGTTTTCATCACCCCCAAAAGAAACTGTTCCCATTAAGGGCTACTCCTATTTCTCCTTCTGTCTAGCCCCTGGAAACCAGTAATCCACTTTCCATCTGAATGGATTTGCCTATTCTGGAAGTTTTGTATAAACAAAATTATACAATATGTGGTTTTGTGTGTGGGCATGTGTGTGTGGGCGTGTGTGTGTGTGATTGGCTGTATTCACTTTAGCATAACGTATTGAAGATTCATCCTTGTAGCATGTATCAGTACGTCCTTTTTATTGTTGAATAGTATTCCATAATATGGATATAAGACATGTTGTTTATCCATTCATCAGTGGATGGACATTTGGTTGTTTCTGCTTTTTTCACTATCTTGAATAATGATGCCATGAATATCTGCGTACAAGTTTTCATGTGGACACGTTTTTGTTTCTTTTGGGTATGTCTAGGAGTGGAATTTCTGGGTCATATGGTAACTCTATGTTTAACTTTTTTGAGGAATTTTCAGAAAGTCCACAGAAGCTGTGCCATTTTACATTTTGACCAGCAGTGTATGAGGATTCCAATTTCTCTACATCCTTGCCAACACTTGTTATTATTTGTCTTTTTGATTATAGCCAAACTAGTGAGTATGAAGGAGTATTGCATTGTGGTTTTGTTGTCCATTTCCCTGATGACTAATGATGCTGAGGATCCTTTCATGTGCTTATTGGCCATTTGTGTATTTTCTTTGAAGAAATGTCTATTCAAATCTTTTACCTATGTTTTTCTAGGTTATTTGTCTTTTTATTGTTGAGTTGTAAGAGTTCTTTATATGCTCTGGTTACAAGCACCTTGTAAGATATAAAATTTGTAAATATTTTCTTCCCTTCTATGGGTTCCTTTATTTTTCTTAATGGTGTCTTTGGCACTCAGAGGTTTTTAATTTGATGAATCAAATTTATCTGTTTTTTTTCTTGCTTGTGCTTTTGTTGTCATATCTAAGAAATCATCACCTCACTCCAGGTCACAAAAATTTACTTCCATATTTTTAGAGGTTTCTAGTTTTAGCTCTTACATTTAAAACCTGTGTTGTTGTTTTTTTTTTAATTAATTTATTTTATTTATTTTATTTTTGGCTGTGTTGGGTCTTCGTTGCTGCACGCAGGCTTTCTCTAGTTGCGGCGAGCGGGGGACTACTCTTTGTTGTGGCGAGCGGGGGGCTACTCTTTGTTGTGGTGCGCGGGCTTCTCATTGCGGTGGCTTCTCTTGCTGCAGAGCACGGGCTCGAGGCCCGCGGGCTTCAGTAGTTGTGGTGCGCGGGCTCAGTAGTTGTGGCTCACGGGCTCTAGAGCGCAAGCTCAGCAGTTGTAGCGTACGGGCTGGCTCACAGGCTTAGTTGCTCCGCAGCACGTGGGATCTTCCCGTACCAGGGCTCGAACCCATGTCCCCTGCATTGGCAGGCGGATTCTTAACCACTGCGCCACTAGGGAAGTCCCTAAAACCTGTGTTTTTTAAAACAATATTAAGTTGAAGATTTTTTTACCAAAGTACAAATTTTTAAAGTCACTTACGTTCTCAGTAATCAAGGGTCGACTATTCCGAACAACTATATTGTCCCTTATTAACTTTACAGCAATTTTCTAAGTTACTTTAATGTAGTTTTTAATGGAGCTTCAAAATTTGGGGTTTTGTGGTATCATACTATCCAATTTTCTTTCTCTAAAAGAAAAGAAAGACACAACAAATTGGAGCAAGGCCTGGACTTTTGATTAGCTTATAACCTTTTCCCAGTGTAAGGTCTTCTTGGTTTTGCATCTCCATTTACTCTTAAACTATGAGTGAGATAAGCATTAGCAGATGTTCCCCTGATGCCTGGTGCTTTCAATAGGCGTGGCTCTTGATGCCTGGCATATCGAATGCCACTGGGGTCTCTGTGGTGTACATTAGAATACCTGTCATTGTGAGTTGAGGCAGATAGAAAGGTTAACAAATTAGAACACTAATCATTTTCTCATGTTTAAATTAATCTTTTTGAACATGTCATTTAGAGATGCCCTTACCAATGATGAGATGTATGAAAGTGTGAATATTTCGAAGGGTGTCTTTAAGGGGTCAAAGCGACCCTATTGATTTATCTGTGCGTTCTCAGCCTTAATTTTTCTTTGTCATCCTATTTTAGTGACATCTCTGAATGTCCATTTGGTATGTGAACTGGGAAAATGGTGTAGAAACTGATTGGGTGCTTTGAACCCTGGTTCTTGGGTGTAGCCCTGACTGATTGACAGGTAGTCCTTTGACATCCAAATTTTCCATCTGTAAAACATGATAATTCCCTTTTCTAATCCAATAATATTATGTAGAGAATATATAGATTAAAATGGCTTTAATTCTAATGATATTCCTACAGAATAGCTTCCTTCTTCAAGCAAATCTTTATATCATAATATTATTCCATTTTGTTACCACACTAAATGCTTTGAAATTCCTATAAAATAGAAAGTGTTATTTATTTTCATAGTTTAAAAATGGCATTAATTTTGACTAGAAGTGAATGTTCTAGTTTGGACTGCTAAAATATATACATTTAGGACCCAGAAAATGATATTAAATTGGATTTTTTTAAAAAAATCACAGAACACCTCAAAATATGACACCACATGGATACAGTCTTACATTCTTTCTCACAGATTATAGCCAAAGATATGTCTTAATGCTCCTAGTCCTTTTAAAGCATTAAAAATAATAGCCAAAAGTTAGCATTCTGTAGAATAATAGAAGTGAGTGTCAAGGAATTGTACTTATTAAGCCTGTTAAAACACTCATAATCTACATAAAAATATATATTTTTAGAAAAGGATCTTTATAAATTAAAAATATTAGGTCTGAAAGTCAATGATTCTGTAATTTCTATAATTATTTCAGAATTCCTTAATAATAATAACTTTCCTCAGTGAAATATAGAAATAATGATACACCTAGTATCAAATCAAGTAGTTTTCCCTCTCATTATCATTTCAGAGTAAAAATTTCTACATTTTTTTCATCTAAAGTCAGAAAATTCAAATGAGGTACATACAACTTGGTTGCCTCATAATTTGCAATGGAAAGCAGGATTATCTCAATATATTTTTAACCAGGGTGGTAGCAGACATATGAATTCCAGTCTAGAAACCTGCTGTACGTTCCACTATATTCAGTTCAGGATGTATAAAAATAAGCCTTTTTTTTAGTGCACACACACACATACACACAATGGCAATTGCAATGTACATAAAACCTGTCAAAGCTCCAATTTCCAATATTCCAATGAATATCAAAGGAGTCCAGTATTTCTGACTTTGACAAATTGCAGATGAGGTTTTATTCATTAAGAGGTGCTGCTAATGTTTATTTAAATGCAATTTACTGTTGCATTATTGATTAGCTACTGCAAAATTATCTTACAAGGAGCACGTGTGGCAAGAAGATTTCAGGTTGAGAGAGGATTTATCTAGGGAAGGCCTGTAGGCTTGATTTAGGCCCCAGGACATGAGAGTTTTAATTTATCTGGAAAGAAAGGCCTGGTGGAAGGTTTGCTTTGTTTGCATTTAGACAGCAGATGAAAGGGGTTTTGATGTTGAGCTGGGAGAAAATGGCTGCCACTCTTGTTATTCACGCAGAGAATTCAGCAAAAGAAAAAAAATCTATTACCAGGCAAGATAAAACAAGCCTTTTCTTACCCTCAAATCATTTTTTTGAATCAAATACGTGGCTCTTGTTACCTTCCAAAGAAGAAATAAAAATTTTTAAATGTTGCCTGTTATCTAAAATCTTAAAATAATTTTCCACACTGCATTTATTACTAAACCTTCACTTTCTGTTATGGTTCTATATACTTTGATGGGGTCCTTGTGTCTGAAGTATTTTAAAATGGAATGTAACTTAATAAAAGAAACTATTCTAGACTTAAATATTTTAATAAAAATGAACAAACAACCTTTCATATGCTCTTTTTGAAAAGAGGTGGTAGAACCAGTATTTAGGCAGAAAGCCTGTTAGACATACTAATAATACATTATTGATTCTGCGAGGTGGACACATTTGTCCTAAGAAATAAAGCTTTTTTGTGCTGATTTATTTTAGCTTAATCACTATGAATATACTAATGGGTAAGACAAAGCCATAAGGATTATACTAGTAATCTTAATGTAACTAATAGTAGCATGTTTCTATGCATGTCTATGAAAGGATCACAATTGGATCAAAAAGTTAGTTTAAATGAAGAAAATGAGTGCCAAGAAAATTCATGAAGTTTATAGAGAAAAATGTTCATCTCATAGTTTGATTGTATATATTAAGCAAACAACACAAAAGTCTTACATTTCTTGCCCAGACAACTGATGATTTATTCCCAGTAAATACTGAGATTTCATTTATTCAATCTTCTGTATACCCAGGGTGGAGATCAAGTTTGTAAAGATAATTTGGGGATTTATACTTTTTTTTAATCATTTAAAGCTGAGAAATACATGGGGTGAGAACTGATGCTTAAACTCATAACGCTTATATGCTGGAGGTCAGTTATCAGTTTGTTATTCCTAAGCTTACCATGATAATTATTTTGAATGTATGTCAACCAACCACAAGAATTTAGAAAATGTCTCAACTGATCAGTAGAACATATGAATTGAATTTCAGTATGCAATGATGTGATACCTAAATCTGGACTCTGCAATGTTATCATTCAGAAGACATTTCAGCTGTCTTATTATTCTACAAAAATCAATTTCATAGGCAGCATTCTGCATTGAAAAAGAAGCAGAAAAAACTTTCTCTGTGTGATTTGGGGCCACAAATGAGAGTGACAGCAACAAGAATTATGTTTTCCTTTGGGGTTTACACCACTGGAGATACAGTGATGATGGCTGTATATCAATTCTGACAACCTGAAGGTTAATTACTTACCCCATATTTTGGGTCTGCCAGAATAGGATTCTGCTATGCATTTATTTACAGAAGTCTGAAGTATTCGCTGTTTTTTCAACTTTGACTCGTAGTAATGCAACACTAATGACTTCATAATTGTTTTTTTTTTCCCCCCAGGTAATTCTTAGTTTTGATTTCCCTTTTAGTTAATTTTCTCCTCTGTTCTTACTCAAGGAGGCTCTTGCTATTTTTCCTTTTCACCTTCAGTTCTTGGCAAACAACATAGCCCTTCAGAACACTCAGAATGGGAGCAATTAAAAAATAAAACAGGGCTTCCCTGGTGGCGCAGTGGTTGAGAATCTGCCTGCTAATGCAGGGGACACGGGTTCGAGCCCTGGTCTGGGAGGATCCCACATGCCGCGGAGCAACTGGGCCCGTGAGCCACAATTACTGAGCCTGCGCGTCTGGAGCCTGTGCTCCGCAACAAGAGAGGCCGCGATAGTGAGAGGCCCGCGCACCGCGATGAAGAGTGGCCCCCGCTCGCCGCAACTAGAGAAAGCCCTCGCACAGAAACGAAGCCCCAACACGGCCAAAAATAAATAAATAAATAATTTAAATAAAATAAATAAATAAATAAAGCAAGCTAGATAGGATGTGGTCCACTTCCAGATACACCAGCACGTTGTTCCGTTAAGAGTATTTAAAAATTGCGATTTGTTATTCCAAGATGAAACCTGGTACAAATTTGACTTACTAAGTAAAATTATTGGGAATAAGAAATCAAGAAGATAATTCTAAGAGAGATTCATTGAAGATGCTATCAATGAAGCATGATTTATTGAATTACACTAGTTTTATTTAGGAAGGAGAAATGTGGTGGTGGCCATACTGATGCTGTTCAGACTGATATTTAACCTTTTTAAGCTCTCTGAAATTTTGTATAGCAAAGTGCTCTAAGTGGAAAAAAAATAAAAGGAAAGGATGCTCCAAGTCAAGAATTAAGGGAGAAAATTTGGCAGCTTTAAGAAGCATTAGTTAATGTGCTCATAGCCTAAAACAAATAAAAGGATGACAAATGAGGACCAGCAAGTGAACCTATTACAAAAAAGAAATTTTATTTGCTCATTCATTCATTCATTCAACATATATTTAGCACTGAGCACCTACCAAGAGTCAGGACTACTGTTCATGCAGGTCTCTACAATAATAAAGCTTCTATTCTGGGCAAGTGGATAGATGATGAGTGAATGTCAGGTTCCGGGTTGTATATAGATGATTTTATAAATGCCTTCCAATGCTGATACATCTGTGATTATTTCTCCTTTGTTTGGGTTTATTTTGGCAAAAGCTCAGCCATGTTTGCCATATTTTCCCACTCATTTGTACTTGGATCTCATATGTCATAGATTGACTGATGACTTTTATATTTTTAGAACTTGGAGAACCATTCTGCAAGTATTTTTTTATTTATCACATAACCCAAGATTTAGGGCGCACCCTGGGGATGATTAAACAAATTCACATTAAGTCCAGTTATCTTGTGCACCCTTAAAAAATAGGCTCCTGAATCAAAAGCCCATAGTGGAAAAGTTACTTTTTCCCTAAAAAGTAATGCAGAAGTTGAGTAGAAAGAGTCACCTTTTCTAAGCCAAATAGAACTTTTACAGACCATATGATTTTGAAAATTGAAAAGTTGGCGAAATGGAGCCTGGGTTTCTCTCTTAACTCTATTCCACATTCCTTGATTTAAGTTAATGGCTTGTATTTTTGTTCTTTAAAACTGAATATAAGGAGATTTCAACACAATGTCTAATACACAATAAAAGCTCCACAGACAATGTAAAACACTATTTTCATGTATAATTACTCAGGTTTAGCTCAACATTTTTTGATAAAAAGGTTTGGAAAAGTACCCCAAGGGATGAAAACTTTTGGATTTCTTGGGATAACATTGTGAGTGATTTATTCCTCCTATCATTATTTCCTATTATTTCTATATTCTATTCATTTCATTCATGTGGTCACTATGCAGTTTGTATCATACAGAATGATTAAAATAAACTTTCTTATAATTCTCCATTGAAGTGTCTCCTTTTGCTTTCCACAATCAGGCCTGTTTGCTATCTTTGCAGGGCCTAGGGCAAGGGTACAAATGGAGGCGTACAAACCATATGACCAAATATTTGAAATTTATAAATTGAGCTAACAAACACTTATATAATACTTTATAGCCAACTTTTTGGACAAATATACCTTCATAGGAACCTTAACAGGAAGGCCAAGTTTAAATTTAGAACTCCCAGACTCCCTCACTGTTTGCATTGAAACATGGAGAGATGCGCCTTTAGTCTCTACCACCTGACCCTTTCTGTTCTCATTGCAGTTCACATACACTTATGTATATACCCTAGTCTGAGCTTCCAAGCTCTGTTCATGCCCACCCTCCTAGCCCCCGCCAACAGCCACTCACCCATTCCTCAGGCTTCTAAGTAGCATAGTTTGCCTTGGTTCAGACAAACACCAATAAGGGTCATGGAAGCAGGCTGGGGGATATTGTGAAGTGCCAGTTTCCCCAAGCATGATATGGCGAGGGGAGCACATTCTCTAGATTGGTGTATTTCTTTGGTCCTATGGACTTGTCACCCTTTGGAAGAGGGCCAGAGTGGGACCTTCTAAAACCTTGCCCAGATAGAAGGATGGCACTTTGCAGCATCATTTTCAGGCTTCTAATTTTCCTACTGTTGTATGACGTCATTTTCCAATTTTTAGTTATTTGGTGTTATAATTTGTGTTGCAATGAACATTCTTGAACACGCGTCTTGATGCTCACTTACGAGGTTATACCTAAGAATAGAATTGCTGAATCATACTTTAGTATGAACATCTTTGACTTTACCGTATTTTATAAAATTGTTTGGGGTATTTCCCTGTTCTGTGAAGTTCCTGCTCATGCCTCTTGCCCATTTTCTATTAGGTTGCTTGAGTTGTTCTTGTTGACTTGTAAGAGATTTTTCAAGGTCAGCATATACATGTTGTATACATACATGATTAGTTGTATACTATACAAGACAGCACATCTAAAGACACACTAGTTCATCTTTAATCCATTTTATTAAGTTATATGCTAGTGTGCAGGCAGGGATACTCCTGAAGCAACGGGGGAGAGTCCATTCCTCCAAAATCCCTCATGAGTACACATAACTATAAATCACCATGTATGCACAGGAAAGCAAACACTGAGCCATCTCCTGAGCCCTGGAATTCCCCTAAATGACTTCTCTCTCCTGCCTCCAGTCTTGGAGGGTCAATTCGCACCTCTGCCTAAAATGGTGGCCTCATCTAAGAGGTCAAAAGAAGGCATGCAGTGTGTGCATTGCTGGTATGCGTGCCCAGAATCTGGAGGAAGGCAAGGGTGTGTGCGTGTGCGCACATAATTAGGTGAGAATGTGGGGATATGGGGATATGAAGCCAGGGATGATGCCTACTGAGGTTGTTCAAGTTGTACAAAACTATACACACAAACAATTTGAGTAATGATGCCTTTACCAATTTGTCCAAAGGTGCCATATGGACTGCTTGTGGCTGACCAAGATTGTTTATGCATTCTTATCTCACATTGTGGCTTATAGGTTGACTTTTTTATGTTGCCTTAAAGATGGAAGTTCTCAATTTTAATGTAGTCAAGTTGATCGTGCATTCCATTTACAGCTTGGATTTTTTTCTCTTGTTTAAGAAATTCTTTTTTACTGTGAGGTCATGAAGTTATTTTCCTATATAGTTTTCTTTAAGTTTTATTGCCTTGTTTATTACATTTAAATATTTAATGTGCCTGGAATTGATTTTTGTGTGAGATATGAGTTAAAGGTCCATTTTAATAAAAAATTCAACGAAATATCAGAAATAGCATTGAATTTATAAACCAATTTAGAGAGAATCCTTAGATTATATAGTCTTCCAATAAATTAACATGAGGTATACCTGTCTAATTATGTAAGTTTATTTTATTACTTATCAAAATATTAAAAAATTTTTTTCCAAAAATGTGTTGCACAGATTTTAAATTTATTTCTTGATACTTTATTGTTTTGATACTATTGTAACTGATGCATTTTTTAAAATTACTTTTTCTAACTATATGATTCTGTCACATGGACATGCAATTGACTTCTGTATATTGATTAAAAAAAAAAAAAAATCTGGCAAGGCTGATAGTCCTTCCCATTGATTCTAAATAGTTATCTAAAAAATCATATCAAATAGTCATCTAAAGAATCGAGACCATCTTGGTTCTTCCTTTCTAATATATTTCATTTCTTTTCTTGCCTTACTGCACTGTCTAGGATTGCCAGAATGTTGTTGAGTATAAGTGGTGGAAATGGACATCTTTTACCTGCTCCTGACCTTCACCACTCAAGTTTTACTATTAAGTATGATAGTCAATGCAAGTTTTGGGTAATGTTTATCAAGCTAAGCAAGTTTTTTTCCATTCTCAAGTGCTTTTATCATGAAATGGATGTTGAGTTTTATCAAATGCCTTTTCTCTGTATATGGAGACAAGCATATAAATTACCTTCATTAATCCATTAGTATGATGAATTACATCAATTGACATTTCTAATATCAAATAACTTTGCTTTGCTGGAATAATCTCAGCATAGGAATGATGAATTATCTTTTTTAAGATAACTCTATTGTATGCTTGCTCTCCATTGTGGTTATTTTTGTTCTTATCTTCATTTTTTTCTTCCTTCTTTATTCTTCATTTTTTGGTTTTATATGGTTTTTCTTTCTATATCCTCAGTGAGATTCCTAGCTCATTAATTTCCTGTTTTTTCTATAAATATTTGAAGCTATAGATACACCTTGAGGTACCAGTTTAACAGTATCTCACAGGTTTTCACAAGATTTTCATTAACATTTAAAGTAATTTCTAAATTTTTATTTATTTATTTGATACATTCATTAATAGAAGTGTGTTCCTTGACTTCCAAGTTCTTTAAAAAGAAAAAGAAACTTTTTATAGATACCTTTTGGTTATTGACTTCTAACTTATTTTCTCTGTTGTGGGAGAATATGGTTTGCATACTAATTTCTTGAAATAGTTAAAGATTTGTTTTGTGACCCAGCTTGTGATCAGCTTTCAAAAAATATAACGTGTGAGTAGCAAATTTGTTGTCCAGTTTTAGGATTAAAGATCTCTATATATCCATTAGATAAAGCATATTAATGATTTCATTCAGAACTTTTATGTCCTTGATATTTTCTCCCCTTGATCAATTAGCTACTTAAAAAGTTGTATTAAAGCCTTTCAATTTGATGGTGAATTTGTCCACTTCTTACTCAAATTGCTATTATTTTTACTTTATTATTTTAAGGTTATTTCAATAAGTATGTATAAGGTCAGAATGTCCACTTTCTGGAGAGTTTTTATCATAATGGATGTTGAGTTTTGTCAAAAGCTTTTTCAGCATCTGTTGAGATGATCATATGATTTTCATTCTTCTATTTGTTAATGTGGTTTATCACATTGATTGATTTGCAAATATAGAAACTTCTTGCATCCTGAGATAAATCCTACTTGATCATGGTGTATGATCCTTCTAAGGTATTGTTGCATTGGGTTTGTCAGTATTTTTTTGAGGATTTTTGTGTTTATGTTCATCAGTGCTATTGTCTTGTAATTTTATTTTTCTGTGACGTCTTTGTACAGTTTTGGTGTCAGGGTAATGCTGCTCTCCTAGAATGAGTTTGGAAGCATTCCGTCCCCTTCAATTTTTGGAATAGTTTCAGAGGATATGTTTTAACTCTTCTTTAAATGTTTTGTAGAATTCACCTGTGAAGTTGTCTGGTCTTGGACTTTTTTGCTTTGTTTATTGGAAGTTTTTTAAAATTACAGATTCAATTTCATTACTAGCCATCTGTTTGTTCATATTTTCTATTTCTTCCTGATTCAATCTTGGAAGACTGTATGTTTCTAGAGATGTAATCATTTCTTCTAGGTTGTCCATTTTATTGGTGTATAATTGTTTATAGTCATCTTTTATGATCCTTTGTATTTCTGTGATGTTGGCTATAACTTCTCTTTAATTTCTAATTTTATTGATTTGGGCCCTCTTTTTTTCTTGATGAGTCTGGCTAAAGGTTTATCGTTTTCTTCTGTGTTTTCAAGGAACTAGCTCTTCGTTTCATTGACCTTTTCTATAGTTTTTTAGTATTCATTTCATTTATTTCTGCTCTGATCTTTATTATTTCCTTCCTTTTACTAATATTGGGCTTTATTTGTTCTTTTCTTTCTAGTTCTTTTAGGTGTAAGGTTAGATCGTTTATTGGAGATTTTTCTTGTTTCCTGAAGTAAGCTTGTATTACTATAAACTTCCCTCTTAGAAGTTTATATGATTTTGACAGCCCCACAGGCCATCACAGCCAGACATTCTGGGGGTTCATCTTCTCAATGCATGTTCCCTGGGCTGGGGAGCCTAATGTGGGGCTTGGGCCCCTCACGCCTTGGGAAGAAACTCTGCAATTGTGATTATCTTCCCATTTGTGGGTTGCCTACACTGGGGTGTGGGTCTTGACTGTATGGCATCTCTGCCCCTGCTATCTGTCTTGTAGTGGTTCCTTCTTTGTATCTTTATTTGTGGAAAATGTTTTCTGCTAGTTTTTAGGTCATTCTCATAGATGGTTGCCCTGTAAACAGTTGTGACTTTGGTGTGCCCATGGGACGAGGTGAGCACAGGGTCTTCCTACTCCACCATCTTGGCCACACCCTCCTAAACAAAGTATTTAATCTGTCATACTGCCAGAAATAGAAGTTCTTCAAAATACGTGCTGGGTGTATGTATGTGTGTTTACTGGTTAAAAATGGAAAGAATAACAATTTTATTGAGTTTTGCTATGTTCTAAGCACTATGCATACAATGATTCTTAAGTAAAATCGCTATGATTCTTGTCCTTACAGAGTCACTAACTTAAAGGCCAGTCCAGTAAGAAAAACTACCAAACAACCAACCAAATAACTGTTAATTTCCTTTCCCCACTTCCACCTGGTTGTTCTGATAAAGCTGCTATATATTCCTCTTTCTGTTACATTTACTCTTTTCCATATTTATTCTCCTATCATATGTATATTCTATACATTTTCAAAACTTGGGGCAAATAATATTTTATTTTCCACCCACCATGTGTGATCTGCTTTATGCCCTTCCCTAAAGCAGGTTGAAATCAACTTCAAGGGGACACTGGATGTAACAAAAAAATTCCAGGACGTGGTAGGCCTTTGGCAGCAGGAGACTGAGTCAGGGAAGCCTTCTTCATCCTAAGAGCTGGGTTTATGAGCTGATGGCAGAGCTGTTATTCAGAAGGTATGGACTGTACCCTGGTACTGTCTTTCATAGCTGGTGTTCTAATTTTAGAGTGTCTGTCCTGATTGGTAGATGCTCCTGTTATTCTAGCTATTGAGTATTTTGACTATCATCCCTGACTGATTGTGTGAATCTGAGATCCTTTTTAGTGCCACTTTACCCCACACACATCCTCAAAGCCCCAAATCAGCAGGAGAGAGCACGCTCTGCTCCTCCTGGCCCACATGTAAAACATATCGCATATGTCAACATTTGAGTTGATCATAGCATCTTCTCTCTCCTTTTGGTAAAGAACAGGATTCACCTACAGGCCTAAACAGGGCAGAGAACATTATTTATGAGTGTGCCCTTACATGAAGGCAGCTTACCTCCAGGCTTCCAGATCTGACTTAGACTTAGCGTCCGTCTGGTCCTTTGTGTTTTAATTCTCCCGCTTGGGATTGACCCCTGTTCTCCTGGGCCACACATCTGCAGGACCCTTCTGCTTTACTACTCTTATTCGGGTTCTTCACAGTGACAGTTTCTTAGCCATTGCTCTCCTCATCCCCGAGAGCCAGAAAGAATGCTGTGCACGTCCCTCTGTTCTGAGCTTCTAGACTTTGTTTCTTGAAACAAGATGTTTGCCTTACTTCCCAACTTTGTTTTAATTTCTATGCTTTTATTCAGGCCATTTTTTTTTTCTCTCTGCTCCAGGTTTAACTGCTGTATTTACTTCTGTTTGTTCATATACCAAGGATTGAAGTGGAAAGGTCTGAGTTAAAAGCCTGTCCAGTTTAGAATTCAAGTGGACAGAGTATTTTTCATGGGAAAGTTTATTTCTCAGCTTCTAGTCCTATATTCCGTGCACTATGTCAGTGAGGTAATGCTACATTTATATAAACTTCTCAAAGCTGCTTTTTTAAAAAAAATTTTATTTTATATTGGAGCATAGTTGATTAACAATGTTAGTTTCAAGGTGTACAGCAAAGTGATTCAGTTTTACATATACATGTATCTATTTTTTTTCAAATTCTTTTCCCATTTAGGTTATTACAGAATATTGAGCAGAATTCCCTGTGCTATACAGTAGGTCCTTGTTGGTTATCTATTTTAAATATAGCAGTGTGTACTAGTCAATCCCAAACTCCCAGTCTGTCCCTCCGGCCTACCCTTCCCCCCGGTAACCATAAGTTTGTTCTCTAAGTCTGTGAGTCGGTTTCTATTTTGTAAGTAAGTTCAAATAAGTTCTCTCAAAGCTTCTAATTCTTTGATGAGAATGAAGAACAAAGGGCACAGTTTAAAAAAATCCTTTCTAGAAGGCAATGTCTGGAAAAGTCAAGCTTGCAGTCTGTCGATTTATATTCATTGAGGTTTTAAAATTGTTATGAGGCACATTTAAGTTGCTCATATGATCAAGAAATCAAATTCAGGCATTGAAAGCAGAAAGTTTTTCATATTTATGTATTTAACAGGTGTTCATTTCTCATAGTTGGATATATACCTGCACTGCTATGATTTTTTTATCCTCAAAGTAGTTCAGGAATGCTTTACCATTTTTTTTTTTTCTTTTGGGGTATTAAAAACTAATTTGTGGAAGAATAAACAATTTGGAAAGATGTGAAGAATAATGTATGAAAAACATTTAGAATATGTCAGTGTGGATCGCGGGGAGGGAAATGTAATACCTGTCAACACACAGTGTCTGTGAAAATGATAGAACTTCAGAGCTGAGTTGTACTTTCCAGTGAAGTCTTCTCACATAACCCTGTACCTAACCAGGGCTTCCTATCTGCACCGTTTTGGTTCTGTAGCTATTGACTAAAGATAGGATTAGCTGGACTTCTACTCTTCTGATAAATTTTTGGTGTTCTCCCCTGTGTTGAATCAAAATCTACCTTTTTGTAACTAATCTACTAATCGACTAACTTTCTTCTGTTATAAAATTTATTGAGCATCAACCACATATCAGGTTGTATGTTCAGATGTATGGATACGGAAATGAATGTTCTCATCCCCTTTTCTGGAAAAATTTCAGTCTAGATGGAGAAACATATATATAAGCAAATAATTAGAGTACAGGAAACCATGCTAATAGAGGTGCTGACAACAGCATTGTGTGAGCACTGTCCTTTGAGCCGTTCGTCATATGCTGTGGTTTCCAGGGCCTTTATCATCATAATGAAAGACTCTTCAAGTAAAGGTTGAAGAGATCTTACAAATTACCTTCTGATGTGAGGCGACTCTTCTGAGGCATCAGTTCTATTAAGTATGGCAATAATTAGGACTCAGCTACAAGGTGATTCTGGATAGAAATAAGCAGTAAAGTTTCAGTCAGTCCTGGATTATCAGATCAGAATAGGTATTTGAATGCATAAATGTAATTTGTGAACAATCATGTGATTCATTGGCCCTCAGAAATAAGTTAATAATGATGTTTGTCTATTCAACAGAAGAAATTTCCAAATTTTAACTTTTATTAATGTTAATTAATGCATCACCCATACTCAGGGTTCTAGAATTTTCAAAATGCTTCTAGCTACATTGATTCCTTGTAATTATAGTTACTTCTCCTTCTGCTTTGATCTATGATTTCTAGTTCAGAAGTTTACAGGGATTTATATCGTCTGTTTTGTTAAATCGATCTGGAGTAATTGTGTACATTCCCTTATTCCTTTCATTTTAAGTAGGTGGAGGTGGCTTAGTATTTGGGACCTGAATTCAGTGTGACTTTTAGAATGTTACTTGATTTATGGTTTGGAGTGCCGTATCTTATAAACAAAAGAAAAAAAGAAAGGGCTTCCAAATTGTGCAGATGATTCTCTTTTCACAGAGAGTTTTGCTTTGTACAGTGTTGTAACTGGGGCTTTTTTGGAAATACTTGGAATTTTAAGTAAAGTCTTGTGTTTATGTGCATATTATGTGCATTCTTCTCGGATTGTCATCCAGAGGATTTATCAAACACTTGGTTGAGGCTGCATACCTGGAAACATTTGCAAATCCCAGCAGTAGATCCTTCTTGCTAAAAATTCATGCAACCATACCAAATGATAATGTTCCCAAAGCCATGAACATGCTTTATGTCCTTCATTATGCCCTGTCATCCTTGCCATAAATAGCATTATATATTACTTTAAAAATGGATTCTCCCAGAAGGGATTAAGTAATAAAGGTCATGTTTGTGCATCACTTCATGGTTTCAAAGTACTTTCAGATGTGATTCATCATTTAATCCTTAAAAATTTATGAAAAAATACTATTCCCATTTTACAGAAGAAAGAATGGAGATTCAAATATACAAAGCTCAGAACTCATAGAACATGGAGTCTGACCAGTTCTTCAGAGATAAATACTCTTTTGCACATCAAATATTTATCAAAATTTTCCTTTTGATTAGTTTCTGTGTTCTTTATTTAAATAGAGAGTGCCTGTGCCTTAGACTTGCTCTGTACAAGGGGAATCATCTGGACAATGAACTAGGAATTTAAGGAAACCACACAACCTCTTGGGGCCTTGGTTTTCTCATATGCAAAATGAGGTACTCAACCAAAGCCACACTGAGATACCTTCCAGCTCCTTCATTCCATATGTCTTTGTCAAAGTTTGGTCCAAAGCTTCTTCTCTGGAGAGCAGGTCCATTTATGATACCTGCACGCCAGGAGGGTTGGCGTGTTTCCCCACCAACTGCAGTTATGCCCCTAGTCCCAGTGTCCAGGCTGTGTGTTGGTGATCCTTAACGTGTTTCTTCCCGCTGTGAGGACCCCATCTTAGTTAATCTTACAAAAACAGTTTGCCATGACTGGCGTTCATTCATCTTCTCTTTACCCAATTCTTGGCTAGAAGAATTATGTTAATCCTTGCTTTAGTGCTGTTAACCTGGCTATGTTTTAAGATATTTTAGTTTTCTTGTATTATCATGTGATGTAGAGTAGGTAAATCATTGTTTAGAGTGTGGTTCTTTGGTGACATTAAGCTTTCGAACAAAAGAAATTCTGTTTAAAAACTCAGGAATTAACTTGATTAAAATTCCAGACCCTTAGAAGGCTTGAGTCTATTACTATTGCCAGATTTGATTTAGAAGCTGCGTGTCCTGGTGGAAGGATGATTGAGTTGGGGATTCATGGTATAGGCTTGTCATTGGTCAAGTCACTCATTAGAGCCTTAGCCTCTTCATTTATCAATATGTTGAACCAAATGATCTCAAAAAGCCATGCCAGTAGGAAATTGCCTGCTTTTCCAACAGTTTAATTAATAAGCTATTTCTTCCTGTTCTTCTTATATTTTGTAGTAGGATGGAACCTTCTGATGTTGTCACTTGAGAGCCTTCAATAAGACCTAGAGTTTTCTCTGATAATTACATGATATCAAGTATGCAATGTGTTCTTCCCCACCTTTCCCCAACCTGATCCCCCAAAGTTTTCCCCTCAATTTGTTTGACTTGTTAATTCTTCTATTTCTTTTAACTTTAAAATTGGTTGCATAAATGGAAATTGAAGCCACAGTACAAGCCCAAAACACAGTAGGTCAATATCAGCTCATTTTCTTCAGGACTATGTAGGTAGGCTGGTAGTTTTCTCTGGCTCAGGAGTGGGTACTTTCTTGGTGTGGATCTCTTCATGGATTTCGTTCAGCACTCCACACCGCCTGATGCAGTACCCACCCCAGAGCTGAAATCACAGGCTGGATTTTTATTATGATGGGATCACCTGCTATTGAAATAAGATATTGCTGTTCCATTTGTAGCCTGCCACCTGATAAATGCTAGATTATGCGTCAGAATAATAAGCACAGAGGTGTTTTAGTAGGCCCCAAAGCTTCCCATTGTCTAATGTTACATCTGTCTTTTTAAGAGTATTCTCGAAGGAAAACAAAATTTGAATGTGCGCCTGTATACTCATGGTTTCTGGAAATGGCAGCCCCTATCCATTTTCTTTTTAAATAAAGGCTTTCTGTAAGCGGTTCACATAACCAGTTATTTGGCTTGAAATGGCCTCCCCATGAAAATGCCTGCTTTAATGTCAAGTCAGGGAATAGCGAAGCTTTGTTGGAGTCCCAGTGTCTAGCAGATATACTATAAATTTAATTTCATGGCAAAGTGAAGTCTATTACAGAAAATCAGAAAGAACTACCTTCTCAGCAAGGCCATCTCTCTTTTTTTATTGAGTCCTTTTTGTGTAGCTTTTCCAAGATTTGTCCACACCTGCCAATAAAACGGGGCTCTTTGTTTGAGGACAATACTGACAAATTAACCAGCAAACATATTTCCAGGGGTGGGTGGGGACAGAAGTTCAGGAGGGGGCCATAGCTGCTACCTGTTTTACTGTATCTGTAACTGAGGAGTTCAGTCTTGTGAACAATTTTTATTCTACTAAATTGGAATAGCCTTGGTCCTCTCCTTGGTTGTTTTATATATTTGTCAGTGAAACCAGGACATTTTTACAAATTTTTCTGCTCAAAGTATAAGCCACAGAGAGAGCACGATGACGTGGATATTAGAACCACACTGTCTTGTAGGAATCTCAACACTCCAAGACTGGTTAAAAACTTTAGAGCTGTATCTAGTGCCTCTTAACTGGTGTTAACTGATTTGTTGTTATGTGGTATAACACAGTAATTAAAGATCTCCTGGGTACTCTGAAGAATAGCTGATGACTTTTAAGTGGATGACTTGGCCAACAACCATTCTTTTCATAGGGTCAGCATAAAATTTTTCTTGGGCATTTAAAAAAAAATTACATTCATGTATAATGTAAAAGTGATGAGCTGATGCTGTCATTATAAAAACCTCTGGAACTGGGGGTTTTGAGAGATTTTCTTTCGAAAATTACCATGAAATACAGTTCTAAGTTTCTCTAGTACTTGTAGAGGCGAACTAGATAGCATACTGAATATGAAAAGAAAGAATCACCACCATCACCACAATTTTCCTGTGACAATGTGACTGATTAGGAGTTTAACTAGATGTTACTTCACTGAAGTCTGATTGTTCAGTTTAAACTCAGATCAATTTCTTGTGAATTCTTTATTAATCAATTCTCTGTGAATGTCTGTGATGCTGTTGGCACTCTTCTAAATTTTGTGAAATACAGAAGTAATAAATATGGTCCCTATCCTTAAGGAACTAATGACATATTCAGTGATCTCTATAGATTGTTTTTTTTTAAGCAGTGGATTCTTCCAGGAGTTTTACAGTTTCAGGTCTTACGTGTAAATCTTTAATCCATTTTGAGTTGATTTTTGAGTATGGTGAATGATAAGGTTCCAATTTTATTCTTTTGTATGTGGATATACAGTTATAGCAAAATTGTTTTATGTCATTTTCTCATATATAAAGAGATGGAAATAAAATATACTTTCATAATAATGTTTCACTTTATTAAGTTTTGGCACAATATTCATAAATTTACTATTTTACCTTTTTTTTTTTTTTCTCACACACACTGTATTTTATTTTTACAAGAGATAAATAGACTGACACCAAGCATTGTACATGGATGACCACAACAAAAGCAACAATGATTGCAATTACCAAACATGAAACACACTCATACTATGTCATAATATTGACATTCAGTCCAGTAATCCTCCACTGCAACAGCTCCTTTACTTTGCAGTGAAAATTGATTTGTATATTCTTTGCCTCTGAGTTCTTGTGGGATTTTTTCTTTTTTTAAATTCAACCAGAAAGTCACAAAAATTATACTCATCCTCATCAGTTCACTCAGTCCCATGTAATTAATTTTTTTTTTTTCATCTTGATCTTTTGTTAGCACTTTTATGAGCTCATCAGTTTTTCATTAGAGTTCTGAAAATGCTTATTCATTCAGTTCAGCAGTACAGTCAGGTACCAGAAACCTGTACTTGTCAGAGTCTTTTCCATGAATTTCCTGAAGATGAAACCCTTTTATAGGAACATATTTACAAAAGCATCAGAGTACACCCAGAACTGTCTGTAAATGACAAAAGACTTAAAAATGACCACGGTTAAAGATTTGATGAAAGTTCATAATAATGCAGTTGACAAGAAAATTAGTTATTTCTGAGATATACATTTTAAAGTAATAACTAGGATTATGACTTATAACATTATACCAGAACATATAAGATTTTTAGAAATTTCATGTAATGTCTGAAACATTTATATTAACATATTTCCATACAAATAACCCAATGAAAGTTTAGTATTAGTTGTTTTGTTTGTTTGTTTATACTGCAGGTTCTTATTAGTCATCAATTTTATACACATCAGTGTATACATGTCAATCCCAATCGCCCAATTCAGCACACCACTATCCCCACCCCACCGCAGTTTTCCCCCCTTGGTGTCCATATGTCTGTTCTCTACATCTGTGTCTCAACTTCTGCCCTGCAAACCGGCTCATCTGTACCATTTTTCTAGGTTCCACATACATGCGTTAATATACGATATTTGTTTTTCTCTTTCTGACTTACTTCACTCTGTATGACAGTCTCTAGATTCATCCACGTCTCAACAAATGACTCAATTTCGTTCCTTTTTATGGCTGAGTAATATTCCATTGTATATATGTACCACAACTTCTTTATCCATTCGTCTGTTGATGGGCATTTAGGTTGCTTCCATGACCTGGCTATTGTAAATAGTGCTGCAATGAACATTCGGGTGCATGTGTCTTTTTGAATTACGGTTTTCTCTGGGTATATGCCCAGTAGTGGGATTGCTGGGTCATATGGTAATTCTATTTTTAGTTTTTTAAGGAACCTCCATATTGTTCTCCATAGTGGCTGTATCAATTTACATTCCCACCAGCAGTGCAAGAGGGTTCCCTTTTCTCCACACCCTCTCCAGCATTTGTTGTTTGTAGATTTTCTGATGATGCCCATTCTAATTGGTGTGAGGTGATACCTCATTGTAGTTTTGATTTGCATTTCTCTAATAATTAGTGATGTTGAGCATCTTTTCATGTGCTTCATGGCCGTCTGTATGTCTTCTTTGGAGAAATGTCTATTTAGGTCTTCTGCCCATTTTTGGATTGGGTTGTTTGTTTCTTTAATATTGAGATGAATGAGCTGTTTATATATTTTGGAGATTAATCCTTTGTCCGTTGATTCGTTTGCAAATATTTTCTCCCATTCTGAGGGTTGTCTTTTCGTCTTGTTTATGGTTTCCTTTGCTGTGCAAAAGCTTTGAAGTTTCATTAGGTCCCATCTGTTTATTTTTGTTTTTATTTCCATTACTCTAGGAGGTGGATCAAAAAAGATCTTGCTGTGTTTATGTCAAAGAGTGTTCTTCCTATGTTTTCCTCTAAGAGTTTTATAGTGTCCAGTCTTACATTTAGGTCTGTAATCCATTTTGAGTTTATTTTTGTGTATGGTGTTAGGGAGTATTCTAATTTCATTCTTTTACATGTAGCTGTCCAGTTTTCCCAGCACCACTTATTGAAGAGACTGTCTTTTCTCCATCGTATATCTTTGCCTCCTTTGTCATAGATTAGTTGACCATAGGTGCGTGGGTTTATCTCTGGGCTTTCTATCTTGTTCCATTGATCTATGTTTCTGTTTTTGTGCCAGTACCATATTGTCTTGATTACTGTAGCTTTGTAGTATAGTCTGAAGTCAGGGAGTCTGATTCCTCCAGCTCCGTTTTTTTCCCTCAAGACTCCTTTGGCTATTCGGGGTCTTTTGTGTCTCCATACAAATTTTAAGATGATTTTTTCTAGCTCCGTAAAAAATGCCATCGGTAATTTGATAGGGATTGCATTGAATCTGTAGATTGCTTTGGGTAGTATAGTCATTTTCACAATGTTGATTCTTCCAATCCAAGAACATGATATATCTCTCCATCTGTTGGTATCATCTTTAATTTCTTTCATCAGTGTCTTATAGTTTTCTGCATACAGGTCTTTTGTCTCCCTAGGTAGGTTTATTCCTAGGTATTTTATTCTTTTTGTTGCAATGGTAAATGGGAGTGTTTCCATAATTTCTCTTTCAGATTTTTCATCATTAGTGTATAGGAATGCAAGAGATTTCTGTGCATTAATTTTGTATCCTGCAACTTTACCATATTCATTAATTAGCTCTAGCAGTTTTCTGGTGGCAGTTTTAGGATTCTCTATGTATAGTATCATGTCATCTGCAAACAGTGACAGTTTTACTTCTTCTTTTCCAATTTGTATTCCTTTTATTTCTTTTTCTTCTCTGATTGCCGTGGCTAGGACTTCCAGAACTATGTTGAATAATAGTGGTGAGAGTGGACATCCTTGTCTCGTTCCTGATCTTAGAGGAAATGCTTTCAGTTTTTCACCGTTGAGAATGATGTTTGCTGTGGGTTTGTCATATATGGCCTTTATTATGTTGAGGTAGGTTCCCTCTATGCCTACTTTCTGGAGAGTTTTTATCATAAATGGGTGTTGAATTTTGTCAAAAGCTTTTTCTGCATCTATTGAGATGATCATATGGTTTTTATTCTTCACTTTGTTAATATGGTGTATCACATTGATTGATTTGCGTATATTGAAGAATCCTTGCATCCCTGGGATAAATCCCACTTGATCGTGGTGTATGATCCTTTTAATGTGTTGTTGGATTCTGTTTGCTAGTATTTTGTTGAGGATTTTTGCATCTATATTCATCAGTGATATTGGTCTGTAATTTTCTTTTTTTGTAGTGTCTTTGTCTGGTTTTGGTATCAGGGTGATGGTGGCCTCATAGAATGAGTTTGGGAGTGTTCCTTCCTCTGCAATTTTTTGGAAGAGTTTGAGAAGGATAGGTGTTAGCTCTTCTCTAAATGTTTGATAGAATTCACCTGTGAAGCCATCTGGTCCTGGACTTTTGTTTGTTGGAAGATTTTTAATCACAGTTTCAATTTCATTACTTGTGATTGGTCTGTTCATATTTTCTGCTTCTTCCTGGTTCAGTCTTGGAAGGTTATACCTTTCTAAGAATTTGTCCATTTCTTCCAGGTTGTCCATTTTATTGGCATAAAGTTGCTTGTAGTAGTCTCTTAGGATGCTTTGTATTTCTGCGGTGTCTGTTGTAACTTCTCCTTTTTCATTTCTGATTTTATTGATTTGAGTCCTCTCCCTCTTTTTCTTGATGAGTCTGGCTAATGGCTTATCAATTTTGTTTATCTTCTCAAAGAACCAGCTTTTAGTTTTATTGATCTTTGCTATTGTTTTCTTTGTTTCTATTTCATTTATTTCTGCTCTGATCTTTATGATTTCTTTCCTTCTGCTAACTTTGGGTTTTGTTTGTTCTTCTTTCTCTAGTTTCTTTAGGTGTAAGGTTAGATTGTTTACTTGAGATTTTTCTTGTTTCTTTAGGTAGGCTTGTATAGCTATAAACTTCCCTCTTAGAACTGCTTTTGCAGCATCCCATAGGTTTTGGGTCGTCGTGTTTTCATTGTCATTTGTCTCTAGGTATTTTTTGATTTCCTCTTTGATTTCTTCAGTAATCTCTTGGTTATTTAGTAACGTATTGTTTAGCCTCCATGTGTTTGTGTTTTTTATGCTTTTTCCCCTGTAATTCATTTCTAATCTCATAGCGTTGTGGTCAGAAAAGATGCCTGATATGATTTCAATTTTCTTAAATTTACTGAGGCTTGATTTGTGACCCAAGATGTGATCTATCCTGGAGAATGTTCCGTGCGCACTTGAGAAGAACGTGTAATCTGCTGTTTTTGGATGGAATGTCCTATAAATATCAATTAAATCTATCTGGTCTATTGTGTCATTTAAAGCTTCTGTTTCCTTATTTATTTTCATTTTGGATGATCTGTCCATTGGTGTAAGTGAGGTGTTAAAGTCCCCCACTATTATTGTGTTACTATCAATTTCCTCTTTTATAGCTGTTAGCAATTGCCTTATGTAATGAGGTGCTCCTATGTTGGGTGCATATATATTTATAATTGTTATATCTTCTTCTTGGATTGATCCCTTGATCATTATGTAGTGTCCTTCCTTGTCTCTTGTAACATTCTTTATTTTAAAGTCTATTTTATCTGATATGAGTATAGCTACTCCAGCTTTCTTTTGATTTCCATTTGCATGGAATATCTTTTTCCATCCCCTCACTTTCAGTCTGTATGTGTCCCTAGGTCTAAAGTGGGTCTCTTGTAGACAGCATATATATGGGTCTTGTTTTTGTATCCATTCAGCAAGCCTGTGTCTTTTGGCTGGAGCATTTAATCCATTCACGTTTAAGGTAATTATGGATATGTATGTTCCTATGACCATTTTCTTAATTGTTTTGGGTTTGTTTTTGTAGGTCCTTTTCTTCTCTTGTGTTTCCCACTTAGAGAAGTTCCTTTAACATTTGTTGTAGAGCTGGTTTGGTGGTGCTGAATTCTCTTAGCTTTTGCTTGTCTGTAAAGCTTTTGATTTCTCCATCAAATCTAAATGAGATCCTTGCCGGGTAGAGTAATCTTGGTTGTAGGTTCTTCCCTTTCATCACTTGAAGTATATCATGCCACTCCCTTCTGGCTTGTACAGTTTCTGCTGAGAAATCAGCTGTTAACCTTATGGGAGTTCCCTTGTATGTTATTTGTCGTTTTTCCCTTGCTGCTTTCAATAATTTTTCTTTGTCTTTAATTTTTGCCACTTTGATTACTATGTGTCTCGGCGTGCTTCTCCTTGGGTTTATCCTGTATGGGACTCTCTGCGCTTCCTGGACTTGGGTGGCTATTTCCTTTCCCATGTTAGGGAAGTTTTCGACTATAATCTCTTCAAATATTTTCTCTGGTCCTTTCTCTTTCTCTTCTCCTTCTGGGACCCCTATAATGCGAATGTTGTTGCGTTTAATGTTGTCCCAGAGGTCTCTTAGGCTGTCTTCATTTCTTTTCATTCTTTTTTCTTTAGTCTGTTCCGCAGCAGTGAATTCCACCATTCTGTCTTCCAGGTCACTTATCCGTTCTTCTGCCTCAGTTATTCTACTATTGATTCCTTCTAGTGTAGTTTTCATTTCAGTTATTGTATTGGTCATCTCTGTTTGTTTGTTCTTTAATTCTTCTAGGTCTTTGTTAATCATTTCTTGCATCTTCTCAATCTTTGCCTCCATTCTTATTCCAAGGTCCTGGATCATCTTCACTATCATTATTCTGAATTCTTTTTCTGGAAGGTTGCCTATCTCCACTTCATTTAGTTGTTTTTCTGGGGTTTTTTCTTGTTCCTTCATCTGGTATATAGCCCTCTGCCTTTTCATCTTGTCTATCTTTCTGTAAATGTGGTTTCTGTTCCACAGGCTGCAGGACTGTAGTTTTTCTTGCTTCTGCTGTCTGCCCTCTGGTGGTTGAGGCTATCTAAGAGGCTTGATGGGAGGCTCTGGAGGTGGGTAGAGCTGACTGTTGCTGTGGCGGTCAGAGCTCTGTAAAACTTTAATCCACTTGACTGTTGCTGGGTGGGGCTGGGTTCCCTCCCTGTTGGTTGTTTTACCTGAGGCAACCCAACACTGGAGCCTACCCGGGCTCTTTGGTGGGGCTAATGGCAGACTCTGGGAGGGCTCACGCCAAGGAGTACTTCCCAGAACCTCTGCTGCCAGTGTCCTTGTCCCCACGGTGAAACAGAGCCAGCCCCCGCCTCTGCAGGAGACCCCCCAACACCAGCAGGTATGTCTGGTTCAGTCTCCCCCAGGGTCACTGCTCCTTCCCCTGGGTCCCGATGCACACACTATTTTGTGTACGCCCTCCAAGAGTGGGTTCTCTGTTTCCCCCAGTCCTGTCAAAGTCTTGCAATCAATTCCCACTAGGCTTCAAAGTCTGATTCTCTATGAATTCCTCCTCCCGTTGCCGGACCCCCAGGTTGGGAAGCCTGACGTGGGGCTCAGAACTTTCACTCCAGTGGGTGGACTTCTGTGGTATAAGTGCTCACCAGTCTGTGAGTCACCCACCCAGCAGTTATGGGATTTGATTTTACTCTGATTGCACCCCTCCTACCGTCTCACTGTGGCTTCTCCTCTGTCCTTGGACGTGGGGTATCCTCCTTGGTGAAGTCCAGTGTCTTCCTGTCGATGATTGTCCAGCAGCCAGTTGTGATTCTGGTGCTCTCGCAAGAGGGAGTGAGAGCACGTCCTTCTACTCCGCCATCTTGGTTAATCTATTTTACCATTTTTAAATGTATATTTTAGTGACATGTATAATTAGGTACTTTCACATCACCACCATCCACCTCCAGAACTTCATGATTTTCCCAAACTAAAACTCTGTATCCATTAACCCATTCACTTTTAAAGAAAAACATATTTGAAATTTTCCATTCTGTTTCAGTATTTTCCAAGCAACCTTTTGATAGAATTAGTCTTCTAATAAAAAAGAGGAAAGAACAAATTTATTCTTGACATGTTATTAACTTCTGGGTCATCTGATAAATGGAACTTAATTCTCAAAAGTGGCATCATTGGGAGCATAAACTAATCAGTTAAACTAACTAGCCACAGACTGAAACATTTTCCCATGCCAGATAATGAATGTTGAACAACAGAGTTTGGTTTTACAGGTCTCAAGAAACTGAGGCCCAGAGAGCTGGAGTGACTGCCCCATATTTGATAGTTATTTGAGCAATATGACTAAGTCACATATCTAGAACTAGAATGTAGAGCTGAAAAAATAGATGGGTACAAATTACAAATTACTGCGTTGGATACAGAACCCAGATGATTGAAAGTGTTAGAAGGGCCCTTACAAAGTAGCCTACTTGTCAGTGGAGCCTGACCCACCTTTGATTTCCTAAGTCCTTGTACGCAGATATAGTGAGAGGTTTGAGAAGCCATTGTCCTGGGTGAAATGTGCACATTAAGTGTGCTTGAGTGTTGGGAGTAAACCCTATGGAACATCCGCTTATCCAAAACCTGCCCTCATAAACACTCTAGTTGACCAGAGGTATATGCACGGGCATATGTCCTAGTAACAGTATCACAACAAGCTGACACAACTAGCAAGTATTTGTAATTGTAGAACTTTGGAGCTAAGAGGTACTTCAATCAGCCAGGTTTCTGGGATGCTAATAAATGGTCTCTGAAAATATTGGGGGAAATTATAGGGTAAAGTTAATTTGTTTTCTTGTTTTTAAACGGCTGGGCATCTCAATGTCTTTATTGTCAATATGCACTTGAACCTTTACAACAGATTATGATAAGAAACATTTCCTAAACTTACATGGCCTTGAAGGCAACTTTCTTTGGGAGCATCTTTAGGACCTAATCTTCCAAGAAACCCTAGTCTATTCCAATAGCTATATCCTGCCAGGAGTCATGATAATCTTATTCACCACACTATCACTTACTTTTATGTCTATAATCACCTTAAACACATATAAATGTGTGAAGTAGGTAGGAATCATTGTTTATCTTGAGACAAAAAGTAATTGTATTAACAGCAAGTGAAATGTCCTTGCTTATTAGAATTTGACAGTTTGAAACTCTGGCCTAAATGCATAGCTTGATTCATTAGTAGGTAAGTTGCTTTTGGCTGCTTAATGTAACAAAATATCCAAACTTCAAGGGACTTTAGCAGTAAGAATGAATTACTCTCTACATAATAAGGAGTGGGCTGTGGAGCAGCTCAGTGGCTCATTGAAGTCAGTAAAGACTTAGGCTCTTGCCATCCTTCAGGTCCACATTCCTCAGTGTGACAGTGACGTTATGACTTATGGTGGTCAAGGTGGCTGCAGCAGCCCCAGGCATCACGTCCTTCCAACTATGTCGAATATGGAGCTAAGCATCTCTCAGGAACTCTGCGCTCTATCCTTCATCCCCTCTCACTCAGCAGATTTCCCTGCAGGCCCTTTGAACTGGAATGTGTCACATACCCAGGCTCTAGCTGCGAGGGAGGCTGAGAAAGTGAGTATCTGACCCTTCACTCTCCATCCTAGGTGCTATCTCTGCCAGAAAACATCAGGGGAGGATAGTTGTGTCCTGCATGTGTTTTTAGTATGTATATTTAACTCATTTCTCTGTGGCTATGTGCTGATTTTCTCTTGCCTAAAATGTCTTTGTTCAGTAGTTTAAAATGAAATTAAATACTGAAATACTTTAGAGCAACTCTATGAATACAGATTTATTGCAGAAAATGCAGGTATTATAGAAGGAAAATCCTCTTGATATGCTTGAATCCTGTAATTATCGTTAGAGGGTTTTTTTCTTCTTCACTGGTTTGTTTTAAATTAAAGACTTTCTAGCAGGATTATAGACCCTAATTTCAAAGAAAGCTATTGTTTACAGGGAAAAAGTGAGGATCCATCAAATGCTGGCTTTTTAAATGCTCTTTCTTCCCTTGTGCTGTTCCAGTTTATCTTCCTCATGTCCCTTGCATTTTATATTCCTAGCTAGGCTCCTGGATTCTGTTTTACTCATGACAGTCCAGAAGGCTACTGCCTTCTTCTCTTCTTCCCACTTATGAGAGATAAATAGAGATGGGTGGACAGATCATAGGTTCCAGAAAAGATGTGACTCGTTTTGTTGCTAATGTTTGTTTGTTTGCTTCTCTTTAGCCCAGCTTGGAATTTATAGATGTCAAATTTGGGCATTTATAGATGTCAAATTTGGGCAAATTTGCAGGAGAGAAGCCAGCTCCTTGGTCTCCCCCCATTCTCAACTTCATATACTTTTCTTTAAAACCTCTTTGCAGTTAAACCAGAGTAGAAAATGAAGTGCAGCAAGGAGACATGGTTAAGTGTAATCTGAGGATGAACAGGTTCGTTTGTGAATCTGGTAAGAGGTACAGCTCATGCATGTGGCATGTATGGAATTGCCACAGGCTAAGTGTCAGGGGAGCCTAAGCTATTTGAGGTGTCATTGGAAAGAGTCCTGATGGTCCCTGAAAATCTACGACTCATTTTCAAGTATCTTCATAAGGAGACTTGGAAAGAGGGAGGAAGCAAGACAGACTAGATTGTAGAAGCAGGAAAACAATTAGGAGGTCAGCACAATCCCAGTTGAAAAGATGGGGGTGGCTTAGACCAGGTAGTCAGATTCTGGATATAGACTGATATGACTGGATATAAAGCAAGCTTACTATACCGATGGGTTCAATTTAAGTGTGAAGGAACGAAAGGAATAAAGGGTAGCTCAAGGTTTTTGACCTAAGAAATTAGAATATCCATCGAATTTACTTGATGGAGACTTGTGGAGGAACACTTATGCAGCAAAATCAGGAATTCTGCCATAGACACATTAAGGTTGAGGAGCCTATTAGATGCCTAAATGGAGATGTTAAATAAGCAGTTGGATATAGAAGTCTGGAGGTGAGGGCGAGGTGAGGTCTGGGCTGGAAATGCAAATTTAGAAGTCATTAACATATGGATAGTATCTTAAAACGTGAGACTAGATAGTGTCACCCAGGCAGTGGTGTCGATAGGGAAGCCAAAAGATCCAAGGACAGAGTTGGAGTAATCAAACCTTCAGAAGTTGGAGAAATTAGTAGCAATGAGTACAGAAGACTGAGAAGGAGTGGCCCGAGAGTGTAGTGTCTCAGAAGCCAAGTGCAGTGTTTGGAGAAACAGGGAGTGATCATCTGTGACAAAGCTGCAGATGGATTGAGAAAGATTAGGACTGAAAATTGGCCATTCGATTCAGTATCAGAGAGGTGACGTCGATAAGAACTATTTTTGGTGGAGTGGTAGACAAGAGAATGAGAGTCATTTGTTCAAGAGAAATTTGAAGGTTGTTACTAGAGTTGGTGATTATGAATGACATTTTGAGGGCATTTATTGTGAAGAGGAGCAGAGACATGTTTTGACAGCTGGAAAGTCAACGGTGAGGTTTCTTGTTGTTTATTTGTTTGTTTTTTAAGGACTGGGAGTATTCATCATGTGATATCCAGAGTAGAGATAAAATAGTGTAGTAAGATTCAAAAGTCATTTGAAGATAGCTTCAGTAAGATTCAGTGACCTCTTTGCATGTGGAAGGGAATGAAGTAATTGGAGAATATGCCAGTATTTCTAGTTTGAGAAATGTGAGAATAGTACCAACTTAAACTTAGTAATTTGAGAGAAGAGCTTTTCTGATTTATCCTGAACTTTCATTTTTGACAGAAATTTCTAATGACAAGATTTAGTGGGAGTTAAAGATGGTAATAATAACAGGCATAATAATGACAGTAATGTAATTAACGTTTATTGAGTAATTTCAGTGTAGCTTAGATCCACTATCCAATAATATGTTATGTACTATTGTTAACCTTATTTTAGAGATGAGGAGACTGAAATCAGAAAGGTGAAGCAACTTGCCAAAAGTGTCAGAACTTGTTAATGTCAAATCCAGGTGTACTAATAAGGATGTACATCTTATGCAAGAAATTCTATTAACTCAAGTAAAAGTTGAAGGTGGATAAATTTTTTTACTGGATATAGAACCAAACCTGGAACTTGGGTCTTAACAGTCAGTCTAGTTTTCTTCCATCACTTTTACATCTTCATCAGACAAATGGTGATGCCTGGTCAACTGGAACTGGTGTCATCCAAGTTCATTCTATTTCTCATTCTAGTTTCTTTGTTTCAGTCCAGCTCTTATTGGGCTTTACTAGAGATTTACAGAATGGCTTCAAGTCTGGGTGGTCTTACTGGTATTTCCCTCTATCCTGCTTCTGAGGAGGTATCTGCATTTCTAAGTAGAACAGAAAGCTAAAGTATTAATTTAAGTCTGCATTTGAAAGTATACTTGAAGGCTCATGAGCGCACATGTGCGTGTGCACACACACACACACACACACACAAACACACACACACACACACACTCCACACCCCTGGCACCTGTCATGAACTGCTACAAAAAAAAATTTTCTAGGGTACTTAGACAACTAGTTCTTTCCAGGTTCTCTAGTGTTTAGGTTTTCCAGCTTCCCACTCCTCATGTGTTCCCAATTCTCTCATCTAATCTCCTTCCAGAAAAGAGCTGAACCCAGATACGTTGTGGATATTTTTAATACATGTTTCCTGCTGCTGCATGTATCCCTTAGTTCCTTTGCTGTTTTGCTGTTTTCAAGTACTTCACACACATGTCTGTTGGAGAATTATATTTTTCAAGCACGTTTTACATGTGTATTCCTTCTTTACCTAGGTCTTTTCACCTTATGGATGTGAACACAAAACATTTGTGCAAGAACTAACAGTAGTGGTTAAGGGCATGGCTGTTGGTTTTAATTTTAACTCCACCACTTCTTGTCTGTGTGAACTTGGCCAAGTTATTCAACGTTTCCTGAGCAGAGTCATATAATTATACTATTTTCCTATACCTGCTGAAATCTTTTGAATTAAAGTTTAAGAATAATATGGTATCTTTTATCAATTTATTATGTTCCCCAATTATTTTTAATGTGTTAATAATATATAAATACATTGTAAACAGATATGAAGTAGTCTACTCCCGTCCAGCTGTCATTTTTAAGTGATAAGTCGTCTGTATGACATCTGCACTGGCAGAATTGTTTGAAGGAAAATAACAAATAGATCTCAGTGGGAATCGAGTAGAATTAGTATTTTCTCCTACATGTATTCTGTGTTTTGTTAAAACTAACTCTTGAGACTAATTATGATCTTAATGGACATTCAGACTTTCAACTGCATGTAAATATTTGAAAAGGAAAGAGAAGGAGAAAAAAAAAGAGTCCATCAGGCAATCATGTTTGATATATCAGGGCTATCATTTCATTTTGGGAGGATGCAATTATATGGAAAGCAATTAAGAGAAACGCTGTCAGGAAATGCTAAAAGACATTGAAGTTCCCATGTACAGATATTCATACTTGTTCATAATCATCTCATGTATATGAAGGAAAACTCCTCCTCCAGCAGCCTCATCTGGCTCCTAAGATACATTTTCTTTTTGTGATTCTGTCTGCTTCAAGATACTCTTGCTGTTCATTTTGACAAGATTCCGTTTGTATAAAAAAGTTTAGCCCTTGGGGAAGGGAGGTAAGGAGAAAAGCACAGAGTATGATTTGCTTCGTATGCTACCTACTGCTAAGAATGTCTTGGTCCACAGAAAATAATTACCTTCCCCTTGTCCAATTCAGTAGAAAGGAAACCACATGCTAAAGCAATGTCTAATCTTCTTAAAGGCCAGTGACAGAACAATGGTCACGGAGTCCTTTTCGTTTCAATTTTGATCTGTTTGCAGCATCCAACACTCTTAATCATGCCTCCTTTCGAAAGTTTCTCCTCCTTAGTTATTCCCAGGGCACTCAGTCTGCAATTTGGGCTCTTCTTCTTCACTTAACTGTGAATTTCGTCATTTCCCCAAAGGGCCATGTGCCCTGACCCACTGCCCTTCTCATTTTTTATAGTCTCTCTGGTGACCTTGTCAAACCTCCACTAAGCTGGGCTACGTATCCTGCCCAGATCTCTCTGGCAGCTAAGATTTCTTTATCTATCTACCTCATTAGTATCCAAAACATAACATTCATTGTTTTGCTCCAGAAACCTGCTTTTCCTAGAAGCCTTCTTTTTGTGAATATTTTCCAACAACTACCCCATCACCCAAGGAGTTATCTTTGACTCTTCCCTCTTCTCCCACCTAATCTGTCACGGCGCTCTTTAGATCCCGTCTTCTCGATATCTATCTCCACTACCATCCCTCCTTTTTCCACGCTCACTACCACTGCCTTAGTTCTGGCTCTAATCAGTAATTTCTTGCCTTGCCTTGCCACTAATTGGTCTTTCCAATATTGTCCTCTGATCCATTCCTTATATTACCACAGGAGTAATCTTTCTAACATGCAAAACGGGATCATGTTACTCTCTGCTTAAATCCTTCATTTGTTTCCTAGACCATTCAGGAAAAAAAAAAAATTAAGACATTTTGGCTTAGCACACCAGATAGTGAATGATCTGTCTTTTGTCCACAGCTCTGATCTCATTTCCTTCCACCCACCCACACCTTCCCTTTACTCCAGCCATACCTACTGAGAGGCTGCTCTCTGAATATATCATGCCACATTCTCTTCGAGAAATGCTTATCCTCATCCTTCTCTACTTAACTCCAGGTCATATTTAAAATTTCAGCTTGTGTCTTCTGCTCTTGAAAGCTTATAATGGTTAAGAGAGTTGCTCAAGACTGGGTAGTAAATCTAGCAAAGAAAGTAAGCTTGGACGCAGGTTTCTGATCATTCAGCGAACACATACTGAGCACCTATTATGAAGTTTTAAAATGGAATGACATATGCCTCATGCCTTCAATCAATTGACAGTTAAGTGAAGCAGGCAGAGAAAGAAATCAGCAAGAGGCATTGCAGCCCAGTGGTTAAGAGCATGGTCTTTGAAGGCAGAGGACTTAATGTCAAAACTGCCTATAACTCTCCTAGCTGTGTGACCTTGGGGAAGTCACTTCAACTCTTGAATATGTTTTTTTAAATGTTTTTATATGTGAATAAAAATATCTACCTGAAAGGACTATTGCAAAGATTAAATTAAATGAGTTTATGTAACTGACTCATAGCAAGTGCTCACCTTGGGATGGTGAGAAGGAGGGTGTTGATGATGACATAAGGACTGCAGTGCCCAGGATGAAAGTTTCAACAGAATATTCAGGAGGTGCTAACGAAAGTGCACCCCACTTCTAAGGGCCAAGGAAAGCTTTTATTTACTTAAACCCCTTCATTGATAAAAATGGGGATAATGCAAACTAATAGAGTTGTGAGGATTAAATAAAATAATGTGTGTGAAAATACCTTCAAAGAACTGGGTGCATTTTGTATCCTTAGTAAATATTCATTAAATTTGGGGTTTACCTATCAGTTTTTTCCCTCTGCATGTTATTATACTAGATAACTTGCTAGGATTCCTAATGATAGTCAATGGTGGTATAAAGGTCATCTGTGGAACATTTATCACTCAAGATTTACTTAGTATCTAGAAACGCTTGACCGATATGAAATCAAAAAGTTTTCTACACTCATGATAATTCAACATGTACATGTCTTACCCATACCACCACCAAACTTATGAGTTCCTTCATGCAACCAACACCTACCGAGAAACAAAGTACCCAGCATGATGAGTACCCAATCAGAGGATGAGGTGTCATCACAGAAGACCTGGAACAAGGACATGTCCACCAGATCTGTCACTGAGAGAAACCCTGTGGAAGGTCTTTACACAAACTTTGAGAGGAGTTCCAAGTACGCTTACAGTGATGAAGTACGGATAAGTCTGTGGACTGAATAATAACGTTACTCCAGAGATCCCGGGAAATACTGTGTAGCATCACGGAGCCCTGAAGAATTTCTTTTGCACATTGCAAAAGAAAGGGCTGAGGCTGCAGTCCCAAGTCCTTGTACATTAGAGGAATTCAGTAAATGTACCCTGGCTTAAGAAAGAAAACCAGTGCTATTGAGGACAATCATCCTATCACTCCCCCATCTTTATTACACCTTTAACAACATTATGAATAAGTTCTTGAAATGTTGTGTAGCTCTGGATCACAATTTGGGCATGAGACTTTTTCTGTTTCAGATATGACCTGTTTAAAACCACAAATTTTGTGGCACATGATTTAAATGCAAGCTTGTGTTAATTTACTAATTAATAAAAATATTGTGAAATTACGCAGTGATTCCAGTAATAGAGGGTTAACAAGGAACTAAGGAATCCCAAAGTTGGAAGCCACTAACTTTGCTTATAGGGAAAGCTCTCAGATACCTTCCCATGTCTTTGAGCTTGATCTGAAGAATTAATAGAAATATGCCGTGAAAGTGTGGGCCATGCAAGCATTGGAAACAAGGTAGGCCATCTGAGGATAAAACATTTGAGGCAGAGGGGAGGGAGCAGGTGCACAGACCTAGAGGCAAGAGGGGGCCTTGGTGTTGGAGGAAGAGAGAGGAGCCCAGGAAACCGGGAGGACCTGGGGAGAGTAGTGAGGGAAGTGGTGCTTTGTGGCTCTCCTCTGAGAGGTGGGGAGCAGGTGGAAGGTTCCGAGCTGAGGACACACTTGATCTGAGTTACTTGATCTGCTTTTGCTCTCTCCTTCCCCAGGACCACAACTACACAGTGTGTTACTAAAAGGGGTCTCTTAAAGTATACTACAGTGGCACTGGCTGTCTCCACCCGGACTGAGAATATTAGATACTCTTTTACTAAATAAGAAGAAAAATTCTCCTGATGGCACCCGGCTGCCACATAAGTGTGGCAGGAATAAGATGGCCTCTCAGAACTTCTCAGGGCAGGAGGTGCTGGGAAACACAGGTGTGACTGCTATTGAGAGTAAACTCCTTTTTCCTCGAGAATGAATTTCACCAACACCTACAGAAACAGTGAATGAAGAAATGAAACAGTAAAAGAACGGGTAAAGATGAAGTGTGTGCAGTGAGCAGGTTTACCAAAAGTTAAATGATTTGCCCACACCTGCATTGAAGGAGCTAAGCTAGAAGGAACTAAGTTCCTATTTCTTTCTCAGTTATTAGCCATTTCACATCTTTGCTTTTTGGATCTGCACACCTTTCAGTCTGGGCATATTTGTGTGGTTGTTTTGTCATTGGACTTGAGCAGTGAATACTAAACACTAATCCTAGAAATCGTTGACATTGATAAATCCCTACAAAGCCACCAGTTTAACTGAAAACGATCCATTCTTTGCTTCTAAGATGGTGAAAGGGGAAATATTTCCTGATGAGAGAATTACCATGATGGAAAAATGGCAGAAGGTAGTTTAATAGTGGGAAAAGCCTGGCTCAGAAATCAGCATCCCTCTAAGACGCTCTGCCTTGAGTTTACTGTGGTGCTAAAATAAAAAACGCCCTTATATTTATGTCTGAGGAATCTTAAATCATTTTAGCAGAACCCATTACAGTGGACCTCCCTCTTGTGCTCTGACTCTGTCTAGTATGGGGCCTCAAAATTTTTGCTCTTGTTTTACAATGTTTTGGATATGCCTGAAAGCAGGGGATACATTTAAACATTGAAGTTGGATTGAATTTTCAATACAGGGGATTGTCTCCTGAATTATGTATTATATAATGAAGTGCACTCTTGGTGTAATTAAAGTTCCTTAATTCACAGATATATGTCACTTTTCACATCATTGAACACTCAAGTGCCTCTAAATGAACTAAAACTAGAAGGTTGTGATTTTCTTTACAACCGTATTTTTCATTGGCCTTTATGGGAAAACTAGTCTGACGAGGTATTTGAAGGACTCCTGCAGATGTTAAAACCTGCCTATGGTTGATAAAGGAATTTCAGGAATCATACAAGCATATCATGGGGCTGCAAAAAAGGAAAACCAGTGTATTAAATCAATGTTTAATATAAATTACCTGCTAATTCAGTTCATAAAACTCTCCACCTTCATATTAGGAGATAACATTTTTAATCATCAAAAAGTGAATTAGATAAGCAAAGTTTTAATCCTTCATCAGTCACGTAAAACATTGGCATATTCATTTTACTATCAAAATGTATGATTCAACATCACAATTAAATGTTTGTTTTTAGTTATATGGTTTATAAATCAGTTTTGTTTGCCCTTTTAATTAATGATTGATTGTTCTTATATCAACATGATTGATTTCAAAACCACTGTGAATAATAAAGTAGTTTCATGATAAAAATGAAGGTGAAGTATGAAAATAAGAAAAAGTAATTTATCCCAAACAGATGATGATACTTTTAAGCAGAGTGATCCTCAAAAAGTGACCAGTGTGGGGTCTGATAAAGATCTGGATCACCAAAGTCCCAATGGATTCTTATCCAACTCTAAATTTTGTCATAATATGGAAAAACTCTCTTGACAGGGTCTCAACTGACAAAAGAATAGTGTTATTACCACCTTCCACTGAGTTCTTTTGGTATAGGAGTGTAGAAACAATCTTAGAAGTACACATTTTTTTAGAAAAGCTTTTTTGAGAGTTCTTAAAAGCATGCCTTTATTGATTCAAGATATACCTAACCACAAGGACCTTCTGTATAGCACAGGGAACTACACTCAGTATCTTGTAATAACCTATAATGGAAAAGAATCTGAAAAAGAATATATATATATGACACTGAATCACTTTGCTGTACACCTGAAACATTGTAAATCAATTATACTTCAAGTAAAAACAGATATACCAAACCCCTACTATATCTAGATGTTGACAGATGCTAGGGGCATGGAGGTAAATATAAGCTGCTCTCAGTGAGCTCACCGTCTATTGGGGGAGACAGACAAAAACTCATAAAGAGGGCTTCCCTGGTGGCGCAGTGGTTGAGAATCTGCCTGCCAATGCAGGGGACACGGGTTCGAGCCCTGGTCTGGGAGGATCCCACATGCCGCGGAGCAACTAGGCCCGTGCACCACAACTACTGAGCCTGCGTGTCTGGAGCCTGTGCTCCGCAACAAGAGAGGCTGCGATAATGAGAGGCCCGCACACCACGATGAAGAGTGGCCCCCACTTGCCGCAACTAGAGAAAGTCCTCGCACAGAAACGAAGACCCAACACAGCCATAAATAAATAAATAAATAAACCCAAAGTTAAAAAAAAAAAAAAAACTCATAAAGAACTTCAAGAAGGAGCTTAAGATGCCTTGAGTTGAGTCTTTATGGACATATAGGAGAAGGGTCAAGAAAGGAAAGGCATTCTGGGTATAGAGAACAGGGCATTGGGTTTTATACCTGGGAAAGCCTTTCCAGACCATTGGGTCTGTGTTCTCTAATTCATAGATGATGAAATTGAGGGTCAAAGAGAGGCAAAGTGCTTTGCTACGCTTCCTTCCTCTCCTTTCCCCTGGACAACTCCTATTCATTCTTTTGACCTCAGTTTAAAACTCACTTTGCTACTGGAAACATTCCAGAATACCTTTAAGCTAAGTAGCTGCCCCTGCTCTGGCCCTGTAGCCTTCTATCCTTCCCTGTCATAAACACACGTCTCCTTCACTGTAATTGATTTTGGTATGTCAGTCTTTCTGCTGCCCTGAAAGTTCTGTGAAGGCAGAAATATTGCTCACCATGGTCACTCTAGGGCTTAACAGATATTTGCTTAATAAATTAATGAATTAATTTATTAAAATTACATACCAGTCTCGTTAATTTCAACCTTCATCCTGAAAATTCCTTGAATGCTCTTTTTCAGTTTATTATTGCAATGAACTATCTGGGAAAGTTGAATTTAGTCACCACCAGGCATGGCTGTGCTTTTAAATATACCATAGATATTATCATAACTTACTTAAATGGTGGAAATAATGTGCATCATTTACATGTGATTCTGTGTAAAGGCAATTTTCATTAACTAAATGTTAAATTTAATATTGAAGTCAAAATTTAATGGGTAAAAGAAGACTTGTTTTATGATAGATTATGCAGGTCCCTTTCTATCTCCAATGTCTACATGGCAAACTGAATTTTAATTGTTATGAATCATTCCTCTTACAATAATCCATGTGGATTTTGCCATGTGGGTGGCAAAAAGAAGTAAGAGCATAAAGAAAATAAATGCAGGATTCCTGGAGTTCTATAAACCGGAAAACTTGTCTAGGACCATTTGGGGACTCATTTCTATATGAATTAAATAATGTTTCTGAAAGATAAGTTTTAGGTGATAAATAAAAAGTTGTATTGAAAATAAAAGCAACCAGTAGTTTTTAAAAAAATTTCCTATCATATAAATGCAATGCCATTAATAGACAAATAAAATTTGAGTTATAGTCTTAACTGACTATGGGACTACAATAATTTTATTTTAGTAAAATAGATAAGCTTATCTCCTCTTCTTGCCCCTGAAAGATGAATATTCCCTGGTACTCTATCCTTAATCCTTCTTGATGGGGCCTTTCTTTATTTCTGTTGGAATGATTATCAAAAACTTTTATTTTTATTTTTCCTGGTTGCCTCCCTGATACCTCAAATGCAAGTTCAATACCAAATTAAAATGTTTAATACTTTTTTTGTGAACCAAGTATTCTCCCTTTCCAAAAGAGTTTCTCCTGTTGACATCTCTACTTTTGTAAATGGAATAATCATTCTCGTAGTTACCAAACTTTGAGTTAATCCTAGAACATTCTCTCCTCCTTTCCTTACCTCACAGTGTTATCAAGCTTTGTTGATTCTTCTCCTGAAATGTCCCTTGACCTATCCCTTCCATTAATGCCTCTGCCATTATTTAAAGACCCTTCCTACCAGCATCCTGGGCTGTTGTTCAAACCTCTCACCGGTTTCCTTCCCATCCTGAACAGAAGTGCCAAATTCAACCTCTGAAAGCCAAGTTCTGATCCTGTCACTTTTGTGCTGCAACCGCCATCTGCTTCTCCTTACGTGACGGACAGACTACAGTCTAAACTGCATCTTCGGGACTTTCACAAACTGATCACCAATCTACTTTACAGCATCATCTGTCACTCTCTGCTCATGTGGAGCTTAAACACCAGCCAGACTAGCTTATCCACTATTTTCAAACACACCATGACCCTGGCTCCCTGCGCTTGCGGAGTTAGCCCGTTCTACTCTCTGGCCTATCAAAATCCTACTCAACATTGTTTCCTCTGAGATGTTTTTCTTCGATGCCCCTCCCCCCCACCATGATAATTACTATTAAATATCAAATGCCTGCAACACTGAGAAAGTGTTTTACAGAAATCATTTTAATTCTCACAATAATACTGTAATATAGTTACAATTTTGCTAATTTCACAGTTTATTTAGTCAATTGGGAAACATTTGCTGGGTACCTGGTATAGGGCATTCACCGTGTTAGTTACTGGGAATGAAAAACCCTTGCTTTCTTTTTTAAAAATTTTTATTGGAGTAGAGTTGATTTACAATGTTGTGTTAGTTTCAAGTGTACAGCAAAATGAATTAGTTAGTTATACATATACATACATCCACTCTTTTTTAGATTCTTTTCCCATATAGGCCATTACAGAGTATTGAGTAGAGTTCCCTGTGCTATACAGTAGGTCCTTATTAGTTATTGCAATCATGGTATTTGCTCTGAACTAAAACTTAGAGGGATTGAATGACTTGGCCAAAAGCAGTAAGTGACAGAGCTCAGCATTTCGCTGTTTGACCTACTCTACACCTGATCCTGATACATTTTAAGATGTATGTGTGAGGTAGGGAGGGAGGTGGAGTTGAGGGGTAGCTGGGATGGTCAAGGGGAGTTAAAAAACTTCCCAGATGTTCTGATAGCTCATTCTCCTAGTTGACATCACTATGTTAAACTATATGTAACAAAGCTCCCACCTTGCTCTCGATCCAGTTGGTTTATATATTCAGCACACAATGCCCTGATTATGGTTTTTTGCTTATTTAAGGAGTAAGGAAAGTCACACTGATTGACTGAATACCAGTATTTTGCTCGACATTTTATATATGTTATCTTCCCATTCACATCACAGTCACTCATTTTAATCCTGATCTGACACTTAAAGAGCCAGAGACCCAGCTGTCAAGGGGCAGAGGTGGAACCTGAACCCACTGTGTGTTCCCAGAGTCCTTCTCTCTCCACTGTACCGCGCAGCTTCTGCATCTGTATTAGAATGTAGACTCCTTAAAGAGAGAGGCCCTATTTTTCCTCTTGTCCCCTACAGCACTTAGCACAATGCCTTACACAGAATGTGCTCTCTACATACATTTGTCTAAGGAATGAAGAACCAAAGCAGACCAGGAAACATTTCTTCGTTCAGGGAAATCAAATGAACATCAATGTAGAAAGCCCTTGAAGAATAAATAAGCCATTGGAAATTATAATGTCAGACACATTATTACATTTCACAGTTTTTCACAATTTGCACATTCCTACTGATCCATGAAATAATTTAATTACATAGATTATTGCATTATGATATAGTTTGGTATTGCCATTTTCCCCAGCATGTTGTTGGACGGAGATAAATTCTTTCTCAGAAAGAAAATATATTACAGAAGAGTCTAAATAAAGATGAAAGGACTTACATTCAACTCTTCCATCCCCAGGATAGTACAGGCTGGTTCCCTCCAGCATTTTTTAATGATTTTTTTTTTTTTCCAGGCCAGTATTCCAAGTGAAGGAGCTTCAGTCATTTCTCAAGGAACCCTATGGAGAAATTGAGATATTTTAATGGAAAACTGTTGTGGCTAATTTTTTTTTTTTTTCTTTTTTGGAGGGAGAGAACATATTCTGACAGTTATCCTCATTGGAACTCTCAAGGAAATCAGAACCTTAAAAATGCCTTTCTAATATATTTTATATTCACTTTTTTATAAATATAAATAGTATAATTTTTTTTTCCTATTTGTTCTAAGTAATTCTTTATATGTATTGAAGTTTGGTCTTTTTAGATACATAGAGTTGTTATATCCCTTTGCTATAAAATAGCCTGTTTTGTGTAGTTTTTTTTATATTTTAAAGCATTTTCATATTTAATTTTACCTTTATTTGAAGTTCATAGGGCTGCTTGTCAGACTTTCTGGTTTCAATTCATAGAAACATGATCAGGTTACTTCAGCTAACGGGGGTTTTGGGAATGTATAGGGAAATGAAAAAGGAACCATTTTAATAATCTTGTAATAGAAGTCAGGGAACTTAGATTTCAAAATTTACATAGTTGATTTAATGCACTTTTGACGGTACGTTAAAGGCAGGTTTTTTTTCCTCCTTGGTAGTTGTGACGGGGGTTAGACATCTATTTATGTTTGTCTCAGTGGCTCTCTGCCTGTGGATTTACTCTCTTCTCTACTTTGAACTTCATATTTCCTGCTGACTCTTGGTTTCTACCAATTCATGGGTTTTGTTCACTGGCTTCTCTCTGTGTTTCTTTTGACTTCAGTTGGTCCTGTTACCTGTGTGTTTCTCAGTGTCCATGAATGATGGACCAGCCTATTTGTGTTGATGCCACGTCAGATGTGAATCTCTAACACAGACACCCAAGGGGAGGTAAATGGTTTCCAGCTCCTTGTGCAGGATAGGGCTGTGGGTGTACTCAGGGTACTCACTGAGAGTACTGCACTCTCCTCCCCCGGTAGAGTTTGGTATTATTTGGATATGACAAATATGGAAATGAAATCTCAGAAAATTTGCATGGTTTGTTTATATCCACGCAGCTACTGGAGGCAAGCTCAGGAATAGAGCACAGTTTTCCTGAATCATAGCCAATGGCCATATAACTAACTCAGTGAGCAAAGCTATCTTATGCAAATTTAGCTTGGTTTAACTTAATATTATAAGTGCCTCTAATAAGTTATTTATCTTTATGAGCTACGGTTTCTTTATTTGTAGAATAGGAGCTTCCTAGGGTTGTTGTGAGATTAAATGAGATGATATATAATATAAGGCTGTTAGCACAGTGCTAAGAGGCTAATGATTTATAACTATTGTTATTAGGCTCTATAGCATCTGAAATATTTGAGTGTTTGCATCTTACAATTTAGTTTTTTGTTTTTTGCCAAAATCGTCCACTACTCTTTATTTTTTCAATTATTTTTCTTTGTAAAAATGTTCTCCCATTTCTAAAACTTTCAGATTATTTAGCAGTGATAATAATGAGAATGAAGTTGAGGATGATGATAATAATAGCTAAGATTTACTGAATGGTAATCTGCTAAGCATTTATATTACGTCACTGAATTTTTATAACATCCCTTTAAGGTCTATACTTTTATTTACAGATGAGGAAACCGAGGCTCAGGAAGTTTAAGTTACAAAGCATTGCAAGACACAGGTCTGTCTGACTTCAGATCCATAGGTTTTAACCAGGGCACTTGCTGAGACTTTTATAACATCACTTTATCCTTTTTGATAACAGGATTTATTCTTCAGGGGTCACAGGGCCCATAATCACCCAATCAGTGTATATCGTCACCACAGCTACAGTGATTATCCCAAGATGTGTCTCTCTGAACTGTGCCTGCCAGTTGATCGTTCTCTTGTTTTATTTGTTTTTGTTTGTTTGTTTTAACACAGACTTAATTTCTCTTGATGCAAAGCTTTAAAGTTATTGAACCCAAAAGATGTAAATGGCTATGTTTCCAGTATTGAGGGTAGACCAGTCTGAGAATGAACTGACAGTAGAAGTAGAGCAGAGTGAGGAAAGAGTCCTAATTGTTTCACATACTTGGCTTGTGCTGTTCCTAAGTGACTGTGCCCCCCACTTTTAATTACTTTGGGTAGAATTAACGTTAGACACGGCATTCAGCACTTTTAACATTTATTTATTTTTTTAATTTTTAAAAATTTTTGGCTGCGTTGGGTCTTCGTTGTTGCGGGCGGGCTTTCTCTAGTTCCGGTGAGCGGGGGCTACTCTTCGTTGGGGTGTGCGGTGCGGTGGCTTCTCCTGTTGCGGAGCATGGGTTCTAGGCATGTGGGCTTCAGTAGTTGTGGCACGTGGGCTCAGTAGTTGTGGTGCACAGGCTTAGTTGCTCCGCCACATGTGGAGTAGCTCTTCCCGGCCCAGGGCTTGAACCCACGTCCCCTGCATTGGCAGGTGGATTCCTAACCACTGCACCACCAGGGAAGTCCAGCACTTTTTAAAAGCTATTTCAGCTTACTAGCAGAGCATTTTGTCTAATAAAATACTATGCCTCCTAAAATAAAAAGAAGAGTACAAGACTATACAACTTATAAAATGAGAAAAATAATTACAATAAAAAAGAAACAGGCAAAAGACATTAAAATTAGAGATATAGAAAAGATTAATGGAAAAATTTAAAACTGCACTGTAGAAAATGATTATTAAATAATGGTGAATTTGAGGAATTAAAACTTTATGATTTTATAAGTGAATGTGATTAGTTCCATAGCAAGGTTATGTGTTCATTTCATGGTGATCATGCTGAGGCGAAACTTTAAACCTTATTTCATTCATTTATTTATACTTATTTATGTTTATTTCCTTATTCATTTACCAGCTACTATTTATCTGTCATGATATTTTGTATTCTCAACTAACTAGAATATAAAAACAAACATGACATAATCCCTGCCCTCTTGGAACTCACAATCTAGAGATGGAAACAGATAACTATATAACTTCCTAGTCCTATAGAAGAGGCAGTACAGTGGTAGGAACAAGGACTAAGTGATTCTATTGAAAATTAAAACACTACGTCAAGGAAAACTTTTGTGTGCATGACATGAAAAATAAAAACCATAATGCACCTCCCTCCTACACCCCTCACCATCCCACCCATCTAGGTCATCACAGAGCACTAAGCTGAGGTCCAAGAGGGAGGGGATATATGTATACGTATAGCTGATTCACTTCATTGTACAGCAGAGACTAACACAACATTGTAAAGCAACTATACTCCAATTAAAAATGTATATATATAAAAAACCATAATGCAAAGAGGATTAATAAATTTGACTCTATAAAAATAAACAAAACTTCAAAAGCAAACAACATTCTAAAAATTGTTTGCCACACAAAAAACTAGTACACGTAATATACAAGGAACTCTTACCCACTGATAAGAAACTAACAATGAAATGGGCAAAAGGTCTAAATAAGGCTGTCCAAAGAAAAGGAATAAACACACAAAAAAGCATAATGCTATACATAATAGAAAAACACAAATTAAGACGATAATAATTTTCAAATATTAGATGGTCAAAGATTAAAAGATTGATAATACTCATTCTCTCTTGGTGAAATATGAATGTGAAACAGCAAGTTTCATATACACTTGGGCCATTAGTTCACGCTTTTTGGGGAAAAAAATCAAACTTAGAGATGTAACCCAATAAATATTTTATATTTGTCTCAGCATATATTTAAATTCAAAGATGATAGTCCGAATGCCATGTGTAATAGTATGATATTGGAACCAATATAAATATCCATTAGCAGAGAATTAATTGATGCTGTGTAAAAATAGTATACTCACACTCATGTATACATGGGAATGTTTGCATGAACATAAAATATGTACCAAAATATTGTTAGTAGCCATTTCTAAGAAGTGATTAGTGATACAGGAAGAATGGAAAAATCTTAATTTCTAAACCTAGATACAGCTGCATATTTTGTCCATTACAAAAAATGAGTCTGATTTAATCATCCACTGAAAATACCATAAAAAGAAAAATATTTTAAATAAAAAATATTCAGAAGAGGAGGCAAAATGTGATTTTCTATGAAGACGGTGTCACGTTAGCTTTCGTCCAGCAAAAAACAATTAAATGAAAAGTGGAGTTGATCTCGTAAAGTAAACAAGAAGTTGGTTCAAAGATATGAGTGGAGGGATTGTGTAGGGAGTGAGGGAGTGAATGAGGGGAGACAAAAACAGCCCAGGAAATGAAGAGAAACAGAGGAGAAATGGAGTAAAATAATCACCCTAGATCCCAGTGCTTTGAAATTCCAGACTGCTATTAATGGCTTAAGCCTTCGTCACTATCAAATCTCTTTTGGTTTTGCTATACACATATTTTTTTTCCCTAGGATCTTTCAACTAAAGATTGCTTTATTATTTAAGCAGAAATCGTCATCATCATCGTCATCTTTATCAAATCTCACGTAGAATCTCTTCTATCTTGATTTTTCTACACTACAAAACAGGATCTTTGGAATTACAGAAAGAAGCAATATATCAGTTCATCTAATCATTCCCTTCTTCCCTCTTCTATGCCATAGTCCTTATCATTTGGTGTCATCTATTTCTAAATGACTTAAACAATGGAGCTCCTCTTTCTCTTGTAAGACCAAACTAGGTAGATCTAATTTTCTGGAAATGTTCTTGATGTCCAGCTAAAATACACTGGTCTCTAATTACAACCCCTGCCTTCTTTATACTTCTCTTCATAATATACTTCTCTGACCATAATTTTTTAAATGTTGTCTGGATATTTTTGAACGGATATTTCATTTTTCTTCTGGTTGTGTCATCATTTCTTGATTTACCTCATTAAATTTTTTTTGGCTAACTGCATGGTGACACTATGTAAACCAGAATAAAATTTTCTAGAAAAATCAAATACTAAATGGATTAATTTTCGTGTGCACAACATCAGATAACAATGTTTGACCAGATCGCCAGCACTTAGCGTTTTCCTAGTAATACCTTGCTTTTGATGAGGGGTGGTAGTTGCTGAGAACTAAAGGGTTCTCTGCATTCTGACACAAGCTTTAAAATTCATGGCCATTTCTCATACCTTAAAAAGCATTTGGTAGGCTGTATAAGGGAAAAGGGGGGATGGGAGGCAGTCTCAATAGGTTTTGCATTAGCTCATTAAATACTAAAATACCCTTTCTATTTTACATAATTTAACATGGCAAACTATAAAAAAGGTGAAATCGGCAACCCCTAGGCATGCGTTTTAAAACATCCTCATTTAGATGCTAATTTTGATTCTAAGTGTATGACTGGCTTAAAAAAAAGCCATTAACCACGGGCCAGATTACTTAAAAGGGATTATTAGGCAAATATGTGAGGGTGTTCTGATACCAAGTGGCCCCTTTTATGACCGATTCCAACTACCTTAAGTAAAAAGGGGTGAAAGTATTTGTTTTAAAATAAAAGAGAAAAATCATACAGTAGATTTGAAAAAAAGAGAAAAGGAGATGATAATCATCCAAACATAAATCATGCAGCTAAAAAATCAGGTTACCTTTTCCCTAGTGCTAGAGGAACGTGAGTTACTGTAACATCTCTAGCACTTAGAAATACAAGGCACGGGTTGGCTGGATGTAATGGTGAAATGAGCTAATAAAAATCTGTTTAATAACAATTTAATACCCTTCCTTTTATGTTAATAAAATCCACCATGACAGAAAAAGTGAAACAAGGCAAATAGCAGACAAGAGGGAGAGTATGTTATCTCCAGTTGAGATTGAATTTATGACTGGCAAAAATGATGCTCTAAAGATATTAAAATGAAACCTGTTGGACAAAACAGATATACATAAACGCATCATAGTGCCTAAAAAAATGAGTGATAGAGGATGCGCAGATGGTTCTGTAAGGACATCACGGCCGAGGAATGCTGAACTGGCCTTGAAGATGGTCAGCCACCAAACTCATACAGATTTCTCAGTAAAAGAAGAACAAAAGAAGTTTGACTGGCAGAGTTAAAACATGCAAACCTACAGAAGCAGTTCCATTTCACCTTTGAACTTATTAGACAATTAGTCTTTCTCATTTCATAATTGACTTTCCTGCTTTCAGTCTCTTACAGATCAAAATTCTTCGCCAAGAGGCTGCCAGCTTAATTTTCTTAAATGGCTTCTTCTTGTGTTATTGCTAATTGCTTAATAGTTTTATACCTTTGCAAGAATATAAACAGTAAAGGAAGAGGAGTTGTTTCTTACTCATTTTCTCCTGTACCTTGTAGAGGATCTTGCCTGTTACAGCTTAATAAATTCTTGTTGGATGCTTGGATGGATGGACAGTTTTAAATTCTTCCTCATTGTCTAGTGAATTTTAAAATAATACTTACTCTGACCCCCAATGTCCCTTATATCTTTCCAACGTTCTTTTCTATTACTTCAGACTAAATATTATTCTCCAGCCAAAGTAGATGACTCACTGTTTCCGAAATTCACCCCTCCTTTCCCTATTCATCTGTGTGCCTTGGCCCATGCTGTGAACTCCATCTGGAATACCATTTCTACTCTTCTGTATATCTGCCTCTCAAAATCTTACCTGCTTTCAAGTTCCATCATAAACATCAGCTTCTCCATTAAACCATCCTCTTGACGGAGTGTGATCTCTTTTTTTTCAACTTTCATGTTGCCTGTAATATTCTCTTAATATAATCCCTCCTTAATTAAACTCTGAGGCTGTTTCCTTTTCTCTCCTTCTTCTGATTGTTATTATTTCTCTTCAAAAATATTTTTGTTTTATTTTTGCTATTTGATCCTAAGCTCCTTAAGGACAGGAAGTGGAGTATTATTTATCTTGCTATTTCTTCAATATGATTTTCAAACTGCAGATTTCAACTCATTAGTGGGTTTTGAAATTAATTTAGTGGCCTTATCATCATTTTTATTAAACAAGTTATAATAATAAATGATTGATTAGAAGAGGATAGAAAATATCAGGATGTATCACACATATTAAGATTAAATATTGTTTCATAAAATTTTAAGTCATATAAATACATTTGTAAGTGTATACTGTGTCATATTATAAAATATGTTCCTTATTGGTTCCTGCAATCAAAATTTCCAAGATCACTGCCATACAGCATTTAGTTCAGTTAATTGTGTACAATAGACAATCATGAATATTTTTTAAGGAAAGAATGGATTTTCATGAATTTCCTCTTTCGCTTTAAAACACCTGTATACTCCATCAGTTATTTCTGTAGGTACACTTTAGTGTCCAAGTAACACTGACAACCCTTGCTTCAGTTCAGGAATGATGGAACACTTAACATTGATGCCGTTTAAGAACAGGAGAGGAAAATTTCTGCTAAAATGGAAAGTAAGGTTACTTGTAAGAGACACTTCATAATGCTTAGATTTTGAGGTTTTTCTACTTGAATAGTGTGGTCCATTTCTATTCATTGCTAATGCTTTTTTGTTTCTTAATTCCAGTCCCATGAAAAGGCTCTGAATAAATGTAGATTTCAATTAAAAGAGTCTAGACTGTTATTTATAATTAACCATCCTAATAGTGTGAGATTGTTTACTAGCCAAATGAAATAGAAATGGTGGTTTTTGCAATCAATGTGGGTTTGCAGCTTGTTGGAGCACGTTTGACTTTCTGTTATACCAGCACAGCTGGAGACAGATGGTGGCAGTGGTTCTGAGCAGCCCGCCCATGAATAATGGGAGGCCAGGGGCGCCCAGCCCTGCGGGAGAGCTCTGGCTCTGCCATTTTTAGGAGAGACTCGGAAATACCTCTTTGGTTTAAAGTATTGTTACCTCTGAACAGGTTAGAGACCCCCTGCTAAAGAGCAGGAAACAGTGAGGGAGCAATGCAGTTTGAAATTAAAGTGATTACTTCACACACAAGTACCCACACCCTTCCCCCAGCCCTCCTGGAAGGCTGGTGGAGGGGAGGAAAAAATTTCCCTCAACTCTCTTAGGGTCCCTGGCTGGGCCTGAAAATTAAACGGATGAAGACAGATTAACAGGAGGAAAGCAGACAAATTTATTTAATGTCAGTTTTACATGACATGGGCGCCTTCATCAGGAGATGAAGACTCAGAGAAACGGTTAAGCCTGAGTATTTCCGTAGGAGGAGTGAAAAGTCTTGGAAAAACATGGCTGCACACGGGCTGTGGAATCTGCCTTCCCTTTCCTGTCAGGCTCACTGGAAGCCCTAAGGCTCTTCTTACCTCAATGGGGATCATACTCTTCTGTCCCTGTTACTACTGTTGCCCCATCTCCAATACCACATAATGATGTTAAGAGGACAAGGATGACAATCTTAGGGCTTAAGGTTGATAAACTTCTCCAAGTTGATAAGAAGTTTTAAAATTTTACTTGTGATAGAGTTGGCAACCTAGCAAATACATTCATGGTGTTATGCCCACTGTGGCCTTCCTCACCTCTGTCTTGTACACCTTCCCATCTCCTGTTCCCATTTATCACTGTTTTTCTCACTTCCTCTCAATAGTTCCTGCTCATTCATACAATGGGATTGGCAGGATACTGGTTTGACACTTTGCTCGACAGCCCTGGCTATCTCAGCCAGACCATTGTCATAGGCAACAACACCCTTCCTCTCCCAGGCCTCCTGGAAGGCTGGTGTAAGAAGGAAAAAGTTTTCCTCCACCCTTTTAGGGGCCCTGGCTGGGCCTGAAAATTAAACTGACACAGGCGATTAATAAGAGAAAAGCATACAAATTTATTTAACACAAGTTTTCTATGACATGAGAGCCTTCATCAGGAAGTCAAGATTCAAAGAAATAGTTAAGCTGAGTATGTTGTACTAGGTTTGACAAAGAGTAAAAAGTTATGGAAAGACACGATAGGACAAAAGGGCACAAGCTATGGGTAGTAAACTGGGGGGAAATGAGTGAAGTCAGTTCATTCTGATTCCTCTCAACATCTCTCTGTCTTCAGAGATAAGGATGCTCCTTTCTTCCAGGTACAAGGAAGCACCTCTTGCATGAGGGTCTTAACACCTGCTTCAAGGGAGAAGGGGGAATTCAGAGAGTCCTTCTTTCTTTTATTTTTATTTTTTATTTTTGTCTGCCCTGGGTCTTCGTTGCTGTGGGCAGGGTTTCTCTAGCTGCGGCGAGCGGGGGCTACTCTTCATTGCAGTGCGTGGGCTTCTCATTGCGGTGGCTTCTCTTGTTGTGGAGCACGGGCTCTAGGCGCACGGGCTTCAGTAGTTGCAGCACACGGGCTCAGTAGTTGTGGTTCGTGGGCTTAGTTGCTCCGCGGCATGTGGGATCTTCCCGGACCAGGGAACGAACCCATGTCCCCCGCATTGGCGGGCGGATTCTTAACCACTGCACCACCAGGGAAGTCCCCAGAAAGTCCTTCTTGCACCTGCCATTTCTCAAATTCCTTCAACTTAATCAGTATGCCAAGGTATCATTTTTTTAGGGAAGCATGTTCTGAACCCCGTCACTGACATGACAACCAGATAAGACTGTGCTGGCCTTTAAGAAATTTTAAAGAGGTGTAAATTATTTAGCTTGAAGGTTATTGCTTATATTAATTAGAGGCTTGGAGTCAATAAGAACGATTATTCAGAAGGTAGTATTCTATCCTCCAGACACAAGAGAGGAAAAATAATTTTGTGAAAATGATGATTGTCCCGTAGTCCTATTCTGAAGTATTTGGTTGGGATGATCGTAGATTGTGCTTTGGCATCAAGTGTCAGCATGTGGCCTAGTGCCAATTTTGAACCTAGAGCTTTGTTGTCCAATATGGTAGTCACTAGTCATATGTGGCAATTTTAATCCTAATTTAAATGAATGGAAATAAAATAAATTCCTTAATTGAACTAGTCTTGTCAGGTGACTAGTTGGACATAATATCCATCTGTCCTTGGTGTCTACCCTATTGACCAGTGCAGGTATAGAATATTTCCATCATTACAGAAAGTTTTATGGATAGCACTGTTCTAGAGACTTCCATCCTTTGGCTAAGTTTTTCCACAGACAAAAGGCAGGCTGAGGACATGGGGGGCATAGACCACAGGGCCATGCTCTGTTTCAATGAGAGAGCTGAAATACCCTGGAGCTGGATCCAAAATTTGAACACCCCTTCCACGTAGTTAAATTAGAGAGATGGATAATCCCTGTTCTGTTATACTTTTATGATGCCCACTTAAAAGCCAGAAACCTTGAAGGAAGGCTTGTATGCTCCCAAGTGAATTTGTTTTTATCCTGCCTTTGCCTGGTTCAGGTAGTTTGATTAACACAGACACTTGCTTGATCCACAGGGTGGCATGAGGAGATAGATTTGGGAGAACATGGTGACTATCTCTAGGACTTTGTCTAAATGGGCATTTAGATTGTTAGATTGCTACATTTTTTTTCTGGTAAACCAGAAGTAAATTGCCCATTTGTGGTCAGATGCAGTCTGGTGTCAATGTTCCCTCTTCCTAGACAGCTCTTCCAATAACTTCTAAATACATGTCTTCCTGAACGTTGGTGTTTCTATCTTTGTTGCTAAAAAATGCCTCTGCCCACACATGCTTTGCTGGTTTTCAGTGTTTCTAATCCTGTTGTATTCCTGGCCTCTTTTACAAAATTAATACATTTCATTAATTTTTATGACTGGAACACAAAGCACACGTTGATTTCAACCATCCTTGGACCGCACTTTAAGTCACAAGGCTCTGAAGACTTCTCTCAATAACATTTTGTTGTTCGCTTGTATAGGTATTTGATGCTCAACCCATAAGCCCTACTAGGGCAGGAATTCAATTTGTTTGGTTCATTGAAGTTTCCCCATCACCAAGCATATGACCAGTTGACTGGCACATAATTTGCCAACTCCCACCCCCCAACACATACACAACTGTTGAAAGGATGAACATGGGTGAGTCAATCAGCATGTAATCATGACCTTTCCTCTTATAGCTCTTCAGAATTTTAGTAGGAGTTGTTGGAATGGCACTGTAGTGTATATTGCATATGGTATAGATTGCATTCCTCTGTCCCGGGTATATTTTGAAAGAAGTCATTCTGTATTTATTTTCTCTTCTCTCAAAAGATAGGGATAAGGCTGGTGACAGTTTCTGAACAGTTTCCAGAAACTATGGACAGTTTCCATAGTTCTATGGATTTAGCAGGTTCTTAACTTCTCTGTGCCTCAGTTTTCTTATTTGCAATGTGAGAATGATAATGGTAACTACCTTACAGACGTTGTAAAATACAGTTGTGCCTGTGAATGCTCAGTTAATTTCAGTTGTTATTCTTTTACTTCCCCAAGATCGTGAGCATGTTGCCAAACATAATAAATGCTTAACATTTAAATGAACAAATGAGTGAGTGCATGGTGAACACTTTCTTCTGTGTAGAACAGGATTCTGTGAGAATTTTTTTCTCCTGCTGCTAGAATAGAAATGTATGGAGAAAAGATACACATCATCCAGCATTCGGGGCCCTCTACTGCTATGGAAGAGACATAACCATGCATGAGTAATCTTTTGCTTCCTAAAAGGGATTATTTTATTGCCATTCATTAATTGATTCCATGCTGCCAGATTTTTGTATCATTAGATTGCATAAATTTTTATATTATTGGATGACAACAGTGAGAATTTCCCTACAAGAAGTAGATGGGAGTGGGTGCAAATATTTGTTTTACTAAAAATTAAAAAAAATAAGAAATAATACTAAACATTGATAATAGCAATTAGCATTTACTAAGTACTGTGTACCTTTATATATTTATAAAGATCATCTCATTTAATCCACAGAAGACCCCTATGAGATAGGAACCAATATTACCCCATTAAGATAAAACCAATATTTGGGAAAGTTAAGTAACTTAGTCAATGTCATGTAATAAAATGGGTCTTTGGATCCAGGTAATTTGATTAAGATCATGGCAGTTTAACATGATACTGTCATAGTTTGGGAGAAAGATTTGTCAGCAGTGTTCTGGTGCACCTGCTGTCTGAAAAGAAAAATAAAAGTTCTGATTTATAGCATTTGTTGATTTCCACGGTAGAAATGCTCCCAACATGGTCAACTTCAATGAGCCAGTATGACATCATCTAGCTCCCAGAGTCTTGAATCTCAGCAACCAGCTTTAGCCGTCTCCAGCACAGCTTTGGTGGAGATAACCAACCCCTCAGAGTGGCTGAGGTCTTAACACAAGACGTTGGACAGTGGCAGGGATGTGATTAGTAGGTTGCAGGATGCACGGCAGGGATAACATTTCACGGCAGTGCACGTGAAAGAAAACTGAACGAATCTGGGCTAAGCAAAGAATGTTTATGGCCTTAGCAAGGAAAAATTTGAATTTAGAATTGTTTGGCCGAGAAAACGAGGTGTCAGTTGCTGGAAAGGATGTGGACTTGGTCTAGGGACTTAGGATATTAAAAACAAACAAAAACCTTCCTTATTAATCAAGATAGAGATTTGATGGCAGAAACACTTGCTATTTTCCTTAGTTGAGAGAGAAGACAGATAAGCAAATAGTCATATTTTCTACTTCTGTGAATTCACAGGAACTTTTCCGCAGAAAGGTCTGCAGGTGAATTAGACTATGAAAGTAAAAAGAGAAATTCAGTGCTCATTTAGTCACCTTAAACCATTTCTAGAATAAGATCTGATATATGTGCATGTGTAGTTCATTAATATATGGCTATCTGACAAAGCACCATTTGATATATTGAAGCATCTAACTTTACATTTACCAAATGTCTGCTAGCCCACTCTTTCCAATATTTATCCCTTGGAAACACGCAGTTTGTAAAGTGAATGGAAATTAGCTGTATATGGGTGCTCATCAGACACTGAAGGGTACAGTTGGGTTGTAGCAGCTGTTGTTTTCTGGCAGAGACCAAATGATTTGGAATGCTGTAGAATGAGAAACTTCCTGTCAACTGGTGGCACTTACAGGGGAGCAGAGGCCTTTTTACACCTGCTTTAATCTGCAAGTTCAGGAATTCATTCATTTTCCTTACTCAGCAAAGTCTACTTTTCTCATTCACAAGAAAAATCTATGAACAGACTGCATTGCTCCTGCAGTGTCTGGGGAGACAAGTGTTTATATATATGGATGGCGGGATGGGTGGAATTAGTTCCTTTTATATGTTGTCCTGTAGTCTTCGGTTTCACCTGAACTAAGCCCTTGGTATACAGAAAAAATATCAGCCTATGCTAGAGGAATCAGCATTTTCCCTCTCGGTATCCAGGAATGCTATCAGACTCTAGGGAAGGTGAAAGAAAAGTCAAAGTTAAAGGGAAGGCACAATTGTTTCAGTTACTTAGGATCTCACCATGTCAAAGTTATGATAGTCTTTGTTTTTCAACAAGTAGCATTGGTTTTAAGCCGTTCACGCTCCAGTTCTTCTTGAAACACAAACATGAAAAATTGCTTCTTTGTGGGACACAGAAGACTTTTTAAAAGACAATGTAGTTTTATATGAGATTATACTTCTTATTCTTTTACAATCGGTGTGTCTCTGCTTCCACATCTTCACCCATGTTAGAGCTTCTGAAAAGCTGAGGCCCACGTACAAGAAGATCTGGAAGAATGATATCACATGGGTTTACATGGGTCTGCTGTCCTTGGATTGCTTTATTTATTCAGACACACACACACACACACACACACACATATTTATTCTCCAATCAGGTGATAGTTGAATTCTGCTCTTGGTTTAGTCATTAGAGTTAATGAACTTTCAGAAAAATCAGTGCCTAATTTTATTGTCTTTTCAACAGTGTCAGCGAAGATGCTCCCGAATTTATTCCATTCACTTTATCACATAAGCTGAGGAGCTCGTTGCTTCTGCTGGGCAGTTAGAAGGATGCCCGTATTGTTCAAACTACTGTTAGGTATTTACATTATATATTTACTTATTTATTTCTCAACACAGTCACCAAAATGGAGGAAAGAATAGGAAATCTGTCCTGTTCAAAGAATAGCACTTCATGGTCTACAGTCAAATGCTATTTTCCAAGAAGCCATAAAATTCAACTCAGTTCCATTACTTTTTACTGAGCACCTACAGGGTAATGTGGCAACACACTAGATAGCATCAAATACCTGAAGTCTAAGGAAAGTGATAAATTATCATTGCCCTGTTTAAAGCCTTGTTAGTATTTAAAGTATAAATGGGGACTTAAAAAATTAATCCTCCCTTTACAAAACTGTATCATTTCTCCAGCTACATAATAAAGCACTTCAAACCCTCTTCGTCTGGTTTATAGGTGGTTCCTTTGTGAATATTTTGTTAGCTTCTAATTTGCCTTTTAAAAAAGGTATTTCAGGATATTAATTTTTCCTGTATATCGTTTTCACTTTGTTTAATGAATGAGTGGCAACTTTCACAAATGATTTTTAAAGATTTAATTAATGACGTCATGTAATGTGATACCTCAAAGAGTGGATCCAATGTCTCCATACTATATAAATTTTAAAATTGTTGAAAATTTTTATTTGAATTCAAGTGTGAATATCACACAGGGCTTTTTTCTTCCTTTTTTTTACATTCAATTCTGGACCTTAATATTTTGGTTAAAGACCTTAAAATTTTCCATTTTCCCATGTAAATAATAAATTAAAGAGTGTTATAGACAGACATATCCCTAATGTATAAAATGTTATTGTAAATGAAAAAGAATCAGCCAGCTCAATTTTAATATAGTCCCTTAAAGCATTGTTTCAAATCTCATTAAAGTTTTTTCCTGTCATAACAATAATGGAAGCCAGTGAAGCAAAATGTATTCACTTGAGTTGATTTTCAGACAAAACTGAAGATTGTGTACTTCTGATATCCATCTTGTTTGACCCAAATAAGACAAAAGCGGGGGAAGGGCTAAAGATGGTCTCATTTTGTCACCATCAGAAGTCTTTCTGATTCAGTATGCGGTCTGAAGCTAATGGACCAGATGCACATCCCATGGGAACCTTCCCATAGCTACATGATTTAGGGCATGGATCTGATGCTTTTTTAATAAGGTAGATCTATGGAAATTCAGATTTTTCGGTTCAAGAACTCCACGAGCTTATTTTATTGTTGTGCTGTGCAGTAGTAATGTGTGTTGGTTTTTAATTTTAGCTTGAGGTTTAATTTTTTAGAAGTTGCCTATTTATTAAAACTTTATTTTGGTGGGTAAAACATCTCCAAATCGCTTGTTTTTGTAGTTTTAAGTTTTCTGGTTTCCAGAGTATTTTCAAAAAATACATAAGATTTCACTAATAAATGTTTTGATTCCAACTTTTACAGTTTGAAGCGACAATGTGTATGTGATTTATGATCAGTTTTTAAATGCATTGCTGTCCAAAATCACTCAACAAAATTTTTTGTTATTGAAAAGAACATGTCCTTATATTTACCCTGGGCTTTCTGCATTTACAAAATGCTTTCACGTTAATGCCTTGAACGATGCCTGTTACACTTGAATGAAAATATAAATTAATTCATTGTCTCATTTTATTCCCACATCTACCCTGAGAAACTCAGTTTTATTACTCTTATATTTCAAAAGAGGAGACAGAAGTTCAAAAGCCACAAAGTTTTACTGGCAGAACTGAGCCCAAAAACCAGGATAAGTTTATCCCTAATCCAGTCCTGTTTGCTCTACATTGTTAATTAATAAAATAAATTATAATACTTTCTTGCCTGTTAATGTCTATTCTAGACAATATAACATGAATCTCACTGTCAAACATGTTTTAAATTTGTAGGAATACCCATTTTATTAAAACTTAACTAAATAAACTTTCAACAAACATGGAATGAGTATCTGCTACACACAAGACACTGAATGAAACAGGCACAAATTCTGCCCTCTTGAAGCTTACCTTTTAAGGAGGGAGAGAACCAATAAACATACTAAGTAAGCCAGTGATGCAATGTGTTAGCAGATGGTAAATGCTGTGAAGAAAAAAAGCAGCAAGGACATGGGAAGGGTGCCCTGGGGCAGGTTGCAATATTAAAGAAGGTGGCCAAAGAAGGCTTCACTTATAACATGATGTTTGAATAAAGATTTTTAAAATATGAGGGAGATAACCGAACTGGTATGTGGGTGACAGGTGTTCTAGACAGAGAAGATGTGAGGCTCTGGGATAGGGCAGCCTGTGGGGTAGAAGAATTATGAGGAGGTCAGGATAATTGAAGCACATGGGCAGGGGATGGTAAATAATCAAGTCAGAGGACAGGGCTGGGAGAGGGTGGCAGACATCTTGAAGGCATTGGAAGCCATTATAAGGTCTGTGACTTTTACTTTCACTGAGATGGAAGTTGTTGGAAGGTTTCGAGCAGAGGAGGGACACCCTTTAACTTACATTCTTACAGGATTGGTCTGCTGCTGTGTTAAAAGTAGACTTGAAGGGATGCAATGAAAACAAAAAGATCTATTCAAAAGCTATTGGGATAATCCAGGTGAGAAATGATGATAGCATAGAAATAAGAGTAGTAGCAATTGTAGATGTTAAGAGGCTGATATATTTTGAATGTGCCAATGATAAGATTTGCTAATGGATGGGATGTAGGGTACAGGGAAAAACAACAAATCAAAGATAACTCCAAGATGTTTAGACTTAGCAACTAATCATACTGGTTCTCCAGCAACTCATATAGAAAAGACTGAGAAAGGCAGGTTTGGGAGTGGAGGGAGTTTGTTTGGACCACGTTTAGTTTGAGATGTCATTTAGCCATCACAAGGACATATGGGAACAGTTTGGATATAAGAGTCTGGATATGATCTACCTGATCCAATAATGTAAACATATGAACAAATTAGATTAGCATTTTCCAAGGTGTATTCCTTGGAGCATATACATCAGACATTTATCAGAAAGGGAGTTCTACAGTCGATTATATTTGAGGAATCCTGCATTAAACAATGTTAATCACTGAAAGCTTTTAATATGTAAAATACGTGCATTGCAATTTTTCTAGCATATGCAGCATGATATAGCTTGCTAAAATTATCTCACAATGGAATCCTTATTTTTAAAAAACATATTCACAAATGTATACCTTAGGAAAGCTGACCTAGACGAAATTAAATCCACTTCCAAAATATTAGCACTGTTATTCTTCATCTTGACCTGCACCTTTCCTTAGTAGCAATGCTTTTATAATCACAGCAAGATTAGAGCAGTTCTCCCTGCCTTCTTGGTTCACTCAGTCTGCCTCTAGCACCATCACTTCATCTACTACAGATAATACAGAGGCACTGCTGATTCTGAACCTCAGAAACCAACTGATGATTCACTCCTTAGGTAAGCAGAACCAACCAATACAAATGGATTTATTGGATGGTGGGACTGCTTCATGAAAAAATATTCTGTAGGTGAGAAGGAAAGAAGAGCAAATCTGTAGCTGATGGATGACTAAACCAAGAGAACAATAGAGAGAAGAGAATTAGGTTTGCTTTTGCTCCTGGAGAGAGAGAGACCACTAGATTTGTCACAGGGTTTTAGAAACCATGAGGCAAAAATGAGGAAGCAAAAGGCAAAGCAGGTTTTCAGCATTTGGTTTTAGATGCAGACTAGCTGACAAGATGTAGGGCTGAAAATGTTTTACGCATGTTTTAAAATTTTTATAAAGTTTATGTTATTGTAGCTGTTGGGTTTCACAAGAAGAATTTCTTTCATATTTCTTACGGTTCCTATAAATTCCTCATATACTCAGGTCGATTGACTATCCTAATTCCTTGGAAAAGTCACTCCAAAATTGCTCCATTTTTGGTGAAATAATACAGCTTTATAAGAGATTGAGTAAAAGAGAGTCCTTTAGTACAGAATGATCAGGTAAGACAAATTCCACAGTGATTATTTCCCTGGACATATCGGTTAGTATTCATTGACCTAATTTTCTTCATTTGTGAATGGGGATGCTGAGGAGGAGGGAAGAGACAGAACACACACATACACAAACAGGGAAAGGTTCTTGGATAATTAACAGCCAGACCCGCTCGGGCAGAGTCGACAATGACAATGAAATGATTCCTGTCCTCAAAAAGCTTATGATAAAATAGGAGGAATCAAATGTGTCACAAAAATAAGAATAGCAGGTCATGGGAACTCAGAGGAAGGAATGATCATTTTCATGGGAGCTATTGAGAAGTCTCCCTGGTGGTAATCTGTGCTAAAGGTTATGACTAATAGGTATGAGATCACTGTTAAGAAATTGGCAGGATTAAAGAAGTTCAGGCTAAACAAGAACAATAGCAATGTGAACATCTTTCTTCCCACCCAGCTTGAGATCAAAGGAGTCTATGAAGAGTCCTAGGATTTGACTTGGGGAATTTCTCCATGTTTTTCCCTCTCTCCCCCGCTTATTTATTCTCTTCTAGCTTAGGTTACTGTCCCATTTGTCACTACAAGAATTTTCTATTTCTGCTTAACCCATTCAGATTGACAATATTCCATCTAAATTTTGGTGACCTTTCTTCTCAAAACATTGCCTCTTGTGTTATATTGCCTGATTCCCCACCCTGCCCTGCTTCTGCTTCTAAAAATCTGGGACACCAGATATCCTAACTCCCATTTGCCTGGGAGGTGTAACCAGACAGGTGGCCCCCAACCTGAGGAATCAAAAAGAGGCCAGAAAATCAGAGCTGTGTTCACAAGAGAACTATTGTTCCGTTTGGTTGGAAATCATGGTAGGTGAAAAGGAATAGTGTGAAACAAAGCTCCCCACACAGATGGAAGCTCTCATATAAAATCTTTGAACACTCATTTAGTTAAAAATGTCAGACTGGTTTTTTTTTTTTTTTTTTGTAGGAAGGGAGAGTATTTCATATATTTAATCAAGGAAGTAACATACTCTAGATTTTTCATTATGAAAGTTAATTTAGTGGCTCTGAATAAAATGGATTGGCTGGGGAAGATGCTCATACAATAATAGAACTTGGTCTGGAGTCATGGGATTGGGAAGACAGAAGAGAAGGAAATACAAGAGGACAGTTTTGGAAGTGAGATCAATAGGATATTGATTAAAAACGGGGCTGAGGAAGACACAGCAATGATATAATCATATCTCTGAGATGTGCTGGATAACAACAGGTGGCCTTGAGACTGAGTGGATGGGATTATTAAGGAGAAACAGGAAAGTCAAGAGAGGAAGTGTTTTTATGCCCAGAGGAGTTAGAGTGGTGAAAAGTATCCTCTATTTGGAATGAGAAGCTGAGATTTGGATCCCTTCTTGGACAAAATGTAACTTCTGTGAATTTATTTTCCTTAGATAAAAACTCTCTTGCAGACTGGTTAAATGAATTATGTGAAATGTTTATGGAAGTTTCTGTTTAATAATTGGTGCTTTATAAAAATTTGTTTGGAATTGAATTTCTGGATTGGAAGGGAACTTAACCCTAGCTCCCATGGGTTGATTACCCTTCCTATGTTTAAAGATGTTCCCTAGCTTTTGCGCCAAATGGCCATTCTGCTCTCCAGAGACAGGAAACCCTTGCAAGATAACTCCTTTGTCTATGAACAGTTCTGAGTGTAAACAATCTTCTGTACATTGTGAAGTGTCTTCCTAAAGAATCCATTCTCAAACCTTACTGTGCATAAGAATTGCTTCAGCAGCTTAAGGTCCCCATGAGATTCACATTGGATTGATCTGTGGGTGGCACAGGAATTTGTATTTTAAAGAGTTTACAAGTGATTCTGATGAGATTGTTTGATAAGCAATACCCTAAAACTTCACCCACATGTCTAATATGATTTTTAAAAATTGCTATCGTGTCTCCAGTGACTGTCTTCTCCAAGTATAATATGAAATTATGGCAGTTAAAGTGCTTTGAAAAAACAAGGCATATAAATAATCTTGAGATGAAAGAATGTTTTCTTAAGAAAATCGTGAAACTTCAAATAGTTTTATCATAATAACAGCTAATACTTACTGAAATTTTTCATCTGTATTGGATGCCTTATTCTGTCTAATGTTTATATTTTACTATTTCATCATTCTACAGTTGAAGCTTAGAAAAGTTTCTTTCCTAGGGTCATAAAGTGGCACAGCCAAATTTCAAACACATTTTATTGCCTTATTTAAAAACTAAAGAGATGTTTTTTCCTTTTGTAGCCAAGAAAATCATCCAGGAAACTTATGGATGTAGTACGGCAGGAAAGATATATGTCCACATTTAAAGGTAAGCACAACTATTTCATCTAGTAATGTATTTTTGTTCATCAGACTTCTATTTGTTTGCATGGCTATTGTCATCATGTTATCAGGTGTGTGTTAAACAATAAAAAATTGACTCCAAAGAAGGAGTCATTTGTATTATCTTTTGGAATTATTTTCCTGTGACCTTAGCTTCCTAGAGAAACCTTATGGGGTGAGCCTAGTATTGAAAATTCAGAGAGAATGGGATGGAGAGAGAAGAAAGGGAAGAGTAGGACACGGAAGACCCATTTTGTCCATTTCACAATTTTGTTCAGAGCTAGCTGTGTTCAGTCTCTCCGTACTAGGTCTATACCAATTAATTCTGAATTTACCAAGAGTTATTTTACATATTGAAAATTTTAGAGTAATATATGAATAACTGTCTTTTTATAATGGCATGCTCCTTTCTAGTCTTATGCTTTTTAAGACTTAAACAATATAGTGCCTTGAGTTCTAATTTTTCCAGACTGAAATATTCCTATTATGGTGATTATCATTGTAGGAAAAAAGGGACTTATTGCTTTCGGTTTCCTTAACCAGTCTTTCTCAATCCTAGACGCAATCTAAACTCATTTGAAGAAGTTCAAGAACTACTGATGCTCAGATTTTTCTGGAGACTGGTTATAATTAACTGAATCTTTGATATGGAACCTGGGTATATATTTTAAAGCTCCCAGGTGATTCTGGTGTGCACCAGAGTTGAGAACTATAATTTAACTCCATGTTTAGAATCTATCATGAAATTGGAGCCTGCACCACATTTGTAAATGGAAAACAAAAACAATGACCAAACCAAAACTGAGTTCTTAGTATCTGTAATCATTAAGAGAAGTACTGGCTATTGAAGGGTAAAGTGAAAGCTTTGTTTGGATCAACATAATAAATTCACGAAATTTATATGAGAGAAAGATTTTTAGGTAGAAATGTGAATGGTTCTCAGAGAAATAGAAATGCTACTCAGATAACCCTTGAGAATCTGAGGATAAAATTACACTTCAAACATCACCTGGGTAAAATCTAACTTTTTAATATCCTCATATTAATGAAACTGAGTTTATTTTAATCCTGATTCTTAAAAAGTTAAAATTTTACTTCATGTTACAATTTTGATCAGTGCTCTACTTCCAAACAGAACAAGTTCTCTTTAAAAAGTTTGCAAATTTCCTTAGAGAGCTGTATTTTTACTGAAATAACAGCATAATTATTGTCCTAAGTCACTTTTATGACCGAAGAAAGCTGAAAAATTGAAGCCAAAAGTGACATTATATTTTTTACTAATTCCTTCAGTTCACATTACCTTTGATATGTGGAGTCCTGGTCACAACACATTATTTATTTAGCTTTACTTAAAGGGAGAATACTTTGATTTGTCAAGTACTTGATTCTTCCATAAATGATAGACTGCTTGTAGAACTTGCTTTAGAATTTCGGTTGAATGTTATTGGATCCTTTTCCTATGTCACCAAGGTTTACTTGAATTGAACATAAGTGTACTAGCTCTTAGACAGTAGTTTCTGTAGCAAACAGATCCTAACTATCTCAACATGCCAGTGGTATATTAATGGCCACTGTAAAGACACACAGCCTGGAATTACATTGATTATGGGGGTTCCAAGGAGTACCAGTGATTGACTCCCACAAGGCTAAGGGCCGTCTCAGCTGTGGAGGGCATTCATTGTGATGTACTCTTTAAGTGGTCTCAACAGGATACCGTGAGACGAAAATGGACTTATTTAGACATGCTCTTGCCAAGAATGATTTCTAGTTTTGGTGTCATTAGGAAAGGCTTTTACTGTTCCCACTGTCTTTTCCTCACATAAATCCTTGTCTTTGCAATCTGCTTTTACCTCATTCATTTTCAGCGAGAGGTGGTGTGGTGCCATTTGATTTCCTAATCATTAAGCCGTTCTCTTTTGGCCATAGGTTAGCTCCTTTCCTTCCCTCTCCCTCCCTTCCTCCCTCCCTTCCTCCCTTCTTTCCATGTTTTTCATTCTTTCACTGGCTCCCCACCCTTCTTCCTTTCCTCCCTCTCTCCCTTCCTAATTGCAATTGCCGGCCACAATCAGACTATGACTTAGTTGAGAAGAATCAGTCGAATGCTGTAAGTCCTCGGTACTGACACTTCCCAGTTGTTAGGGGTTGTTTTGAAGGACATAAATTGAGCTATTAGTTCAGAGTATTTGAGCTTCGTTCTTTTTTTCTAGTGCTTTTATCTAGTTTCTGACTTTTAGATCCTTTGCATCATTTTGTAAGGTTTTTATAAAGTCATCCTTTGTGAAAATGTACTGCTCTGTTGGATCTCGTGGAATTTCTATTGATTTGCAGTTCCTTCATCTTGGGACAAATCCTCAGTTACCTCGGATGATATAGTTTGTGTGTTAGCATTCCCTTTATTGTTTGCTATATATGTTCTCTTTGACGTTTTGATCTTCCAGTCTTCAAGCAAAGTTTTATCTTGAGTTTTCAGTGCAGAGTTTCCAACACTTTATGTTTGAATACTTTTCACTGAGGTGACTTTTTAAAAAAAATAAAATTATTAATAGTTGTATTGCTCTTCCCTTAACTGGTTCTATTTGGTAGAGTTTACAAAGCATGTGACTGGCAGTTGTATTTCTCTTTATATGACTCATGGTCTGGATTTGCCCCTTTCTCTGATACTATAAACTACATCTTGGCTCCTGAGCTGTTACTGAAGTCAAATGTCTTTTCTATCTATTTCACAAGTTTGTTTTGAATCCTAAATGGTACAATTATGATAACCTTTTGTTAACGCTAAATCATTGTGTAAAAGTAAAGGATTACTATTAGCTGAAAAAAAGATCTTAATCAAATTTAGGCTTTCAGGGCTTCCCTGGTGGCGCAGTGGTTGAGAATCTGCCTGCCAATGCAGGGGACACGGGTTTGAGCCCTGATCTGGGAAGATCCCACATGCCGGGGAGCAACTGGGCCCGTGAGCACAATTACTGAGCTTGTGCATCTGGAGCCTGTGCTCCGCAACAAGAGAGGCCTCGATAGTGAGAGGCCCGCGCACCGCGATGAAGAGTGGCCCCCGCTTGCCACAACTAGAGAAAGCCCTCGCACAGAAACGAAGACCCAACACAGCCATAATTAATTAATTAATTAATTAATTAATTAATTAAAAATTTAGGCTTTCAAAAATATCAAACATTTAGTGAAATTATATCATTTGATGGAAAAAAGGAAAAAGGGGAAAAGGAGGAAAGGGGGAATATATATAAAAAGTTAGAGCAGTGAATGTATAAAAGGTTAAAACATGGAGGAAAAAACGTCACTAGTACAATTTGAGACAACTTCTAAAAAGGAAAAAAAATTGGCAGTAATTCAGTTGTATAGTCTGTAATGACAAAATCATCACAAAAAAAACAGAGAAGAAATTTATATGTGTTATTTTAATGAACATTTCTCTTTTTTTCTTCCAGATTTATTGAGATATAATTGACATATAGCACTGTATACGTTTAAGATGTACAGCATAATGTTTTGACTTGCACACATCATGGAATGATTGCCACAGTAAGTTTAGTGACCATCCATCATCTCATATACATACAGCCTTAAACAGAAAAAAAATATTTTCCTTGTGATAAGAACTCTTAGGTTTCATATATAACGTACAGCATTGTTAATTATCTTTATCATGTAGTACATCACATCCCTAGTACTTATTTATCTTGTAACTGAAAGTTTGTACCTTTTGACCGCCTTCATCCAGTCCTCACTCTTCCCATCCCCTGTCCCTGGTAACCACAAATATGATCTCTTTTTCCATGAGTTTGTTTGTTTGTTTGTTTATTTTTGAAGTATAGTTGACCTACAGCACTATGTTAATTCCTGGTACACAGCATAGTGATTTGCTATTTCTATACCTTTCAAAATGATCACCATGATAAGTCTACTTGTTATCTGTCACCATACAAAGAGATTACGTAATTATTGACACTGTTCCCCACACTGTGCATTTCATACCTGTGAATCAATTATTTTGTTACTGAAAGTTTGTACCTCTTCATCTCCCTCACCTATTTCTCTCATCTCCCCTCTCTCCTCCCTTCTGGCAACCACCTATTTGTTCTCTGTACCTATGACTCTGTTTCTGGGCTTTTTTGTTGTTGTTCTCATTTGTTTTATTTTTTAGATTCCACACGTAAGTGAAATCATCTAGTGTTTACCATTCTTTCTGATTTATTTCACTTAGCAAAATACCCTCTAGGTCCATCCATGTTATCGCAAATGGCAAGATTTCATTCTTTTTTATGGCTGAATAACATTCCATTGTATACATATACCACTTTATCCATTCACCTATTGATGACCACTTAGGTTGCTTTCATATCTTGTCTATTGTAAATAATGCTACAATGGGCGCATATATCTTTTAAAATTAGTGTTTTCATTTTCTTTGGGTAAATGCCCATGAGCAGAATCACTGGATCATATGGTAGTTCTATTTTTAATTGTTTGAGGAGTTTCTATACGGTTTTCCATAGTGGCTACACCAGTTTACATTCCCACCAACAGTGCACAAGGATTCCCTTTTCTCCTCATCCTTGCCAGCACTCGTTATTTGTTATTTGTTGTCTTTTTGATAATAGCCATTCTGATAGGAGTAAGGTGATATCTCATTGTGGTTTTAATTTGCATTTTCCTGATGATTAGTGATATTGAGCATCTTTTCATGTGCTTGTTGGCCATCTCTATGTCTTCTTTAGAAAAACATGTATTCAAGTCCTCTGCCTACTTTATAATTGAGTTGTTTGTTTTTTTAGCATGGGCATTTACTGTTATAAATTTCTGTGTGAGCACTGCTTTCACTATAGGCCATAAATTTTGGTGTGCAGTGTTTTTGTTTTCATTCATTGCAAAGTATTCTCTAATTTTCCCTGAGATTTTTTCAACTGATTGGTTGTTCAAGAGTGTGTTTAATTTTAACATATTTATGAATTTTCCAGATTTTCTTTTTTTATTGACCTTTAATTTCATTCCATTGTGGTCAGAAAATTTATATGATTCAATCTTTTTAAATTTATTGAGCCTTATTTTGTGGCCTAACATATGGTATATCCTGGAGGATATTCTCATGTGCACTAGAGAAGAATGTGTATTTTGCTGTTGTTGGAAGGAATGAGCGTTCTCTATTTGTCTGTTAAATCTAATTGATTTATAGTCTTGTTGTCTTCTATTTCCCTGTCCTATTTTTCTTGTCTAGTTGGTCTATGCATTATTTAAAGTGAGGTTTTGAAGTCTTCAGCTATTATTTTCAAACTTTCAATTTCTCCCTTTAAATTTATCAGGTTTTGCTTTGTATCATTTGGTGAGATTGTTAGATGAGATATATTTTTATAACTGTTATATCGTCTTGATGTATTGGCCACTTTATCATTATATAATATCTTTCTTTGTCTTATAACAATTTTTGTCTTAAAGTCTCTTTTATTTGATATTAGTTAAGCCACTCTGTCTCTGTTTTAGTACTGTTTCCATGGATGATCTTTTATGGTCTTGTTATTTCCACTTATTGGTGTCCTTGGATCTAAACTAAGTCTCTGTAGACAACATATAGTTGGATCATTTTTAAAATCAATTATTCCAATCTCTGTCTTTTAATTGTAGATTTTAATCCATTTACATTTAAAGTTGTTACTAATAAGGAAGAACTTACTTGTACCATTTTGCTAGTCATTTTCCCAATGCCATATCTTTTTTTGTTCTTTACTTCCTCCAGTATTGCCTTCTTTTGTGATTAATTGAATTTTTTCTAATGTTTCATTTTGATTTTCTTCCCATTCCTTTACTGCATATTTTTAAGTTATTTTCTTAGTGGTTGCCCTTTAACATTTTAATTTATAACAATCTAGTTCAAATTAATACTTAATTGAATTTAGGTTCAAGAGTATACAAAATCTTTGCTGATATAGCTCTCAATATATACAAAATCTTATATAGCTCTAAACTCCCTTTTCATTGTTATTGTCACAAATTACCCCTTTGTACATTGTTTGCCTTTCAGTGTAGATCTGTATCTTATTGTCTTATGTAGTTATATGTTATATCACATAGGAAAATAAAATGTTACAAACCAAACCAAAAATATAGTAATACTGAGTATACCTATGTAGTTACCTTTATTGGTGTTCTTTATTTCTTCCTATGGATTCAAAAAACTGTCTAGTGTCCTTTCATTTCAGTCTGAAGGACTCCCATTAACATTTCTTACAGGGAACTTCTACTAGTGGTGAACTTTCTCATTTTTTTTTTTTTTGGCAGTGTCTTAATTTCTTCATTTTTGAAGGATAGTTTTGCCAGATATAGAATTATTGGTTAACAGTTTTTTTGTTCTTTCAGGACTTTGAATATGTCATCACACTACTTCCTTGCCTTCATGGTTTCTAATTAGAAATCAGTTGTTAACCTTATTAAAGTTCCCTTGTACATAATGAATCTCTTCTCTCATTGCTTTCAGATTCTTGTGTGTCTGTGTGTGTGTGTATGCACTTGGATGTTGATGGTTTGATTATAATGTGTCTCAGTGTAAATGTCTTTAAATTTCTCCTATTCGGATTTGTTGAGCTTCTTAGATGTGTAGATTTATATATTTCATCAAATTTGGGAAGTTTTCAGCAATTATTATTCAAATATTCTTCTTTTCTTCTCCCACTAAGATTCCTATTATGTGTACGAGGGTACATTTTAGGAGGTTTGACCTGTCTCTTGGCTCCGTTCATTTTCCTTTTTCTTTTCCTTTTCTGTTCCTCAGACTAAATGACGTCCATTGACCTGTCTGAAGTTTACTGATTGTTTTATCTGCTCAAGTCTGTGGTTGAATGTTTCTAGCAAAATTTTCATTTCAATTATTGTACTTTTCAGCACTAGGATCTCTATTTGATTCCTTCTTATAATTTATATCTCTTATATTCTTTATTTGATGAGACAGCTTTCTAATGATTTGCTTTAGATATCTGTATGTGGTTTCTTTTAGCTCTTTGGATATATTTAAAATACTTGATTTAAAGTCTTTGTTTAATAAGTCTGATGTTTGGGCTTCTTCAGGAATAGTTTCAATTAATTTCTTTTTTCCTTTTTATGGGCTATACTTTCATGTTTTTTTGTACAAATTGTAATATTTTGTTGAAAACTGGACATTCTGAATATTATAATGTAATAAATCTGGAGATCAGATTCTCCCTCCTTCCCAAGGCTTTTTGTTGCTACTTGTTGGAGTAGTTGCTGTTTGTTTGTATGGTGATTTTTCTGTACTGATTTTCTAAAGTCTGTATTCTTCATTCTGTATGGCCACTGAAGTTTCTGTTCTGTTAGCTCAGTAGACAGCTAATGATTTGACAGAATTTTTCTCAGAATTTAAAGCTGAGATTCAGCTCTTTTGTTCTTACTTAAGCATTCACCTGCTTGCTGTACACAGTTGGTTGTTTCCAGAGTTCTCATGAACTTGACTTCAACTGTTTTTGCCAGTGTATTTGCTGCTTGTGTTGGGGGACAGGTTTTTGGAATTTCCTACTCTTTCCCTTTCTCTGGTGTTATTCTACATATACTGACATTCAATCTTTACAATAAGCAGCTTTTGTCTGAGATAATGCAAATAGAAGCCCATGAACCCTGTTTCCTTTCTCATGTGCCCATCTGCTGGTCCTGGATTCATGAGAAAGGCCCCAGGTGGGAACAACTGGGTCTACTTCAAACTGAATGCTTGGCCTGTTCTTCTGTTGTGACCCTTCCCACCGTGCTCCAACAGTGTGGAGCCAAGCCTCTGCTCACAAGATGGGACTTAGAATAACTTCTCCCCCAGCTGCTCCTGCAATAACAGGTTCTTATGCTTTTTCTTGAACATATCATTTGTTACTATCTTTGTGATGGGGTTCACAAAATTTTTTCAAAATTAGGGACTTATGCTTGTTTTTTTTTGTAGAGTATTTCCAAATAATGAGCATTATTTTATGCTTATTTGTGAAAATATTGATTTACTAGAAGAGTAACTATGTTTTCTTTGAAAATAGCATAAATCTTTGATAACTTCATGCCACTAATTGTCACAGTTTTATAACAGACAATGGTCTAGCTGCCAGAGGTAAAACAAGAAATCCTCGGGTATTTTGTATTATCTTATTTTTCTCATCTCACTCTTATTTTTTGGATGCATGTATGAAATCATCATAGTTGCAGATTCACATTTTAGATTTGCCCTGGAGTTCTATTTACTATTATATTTAAAACATTAATTTGAGTAAGTATATTTACATTGCTGTTTTATTGATATTTTTAATGCATTTGTGAATCAATTTTGAACAGTTAATCTAGTTTATTTAAATTAATCAAGAATTTAAAGAAACATAATAATAACAAGGAAAATTTTTAAAGTTAACAAATATGTCATTTAAATGATGAGACAGTATATGTTTTCCAAGATAAAAAATACCAGCACAGTCTTTGAAAGTGCATGCACAGCACTTTATAATCAATGATTATTAAATACATTTGGCATTTTGTAAACATCATAGACTTACATTTCAAATTCGTTAAATACGTGTTAGCAAAGCTTTTCACTGTTTCTTGTCCTGAAACTTGCCGACCATCGGCAAATTCCTTTGTACTGTATGATTGCTAGTCTTCTGTGCACTTCACCCTGAGGAATTTTGTACTGAATCACATCTTTTAAACGACTATAATAATAGTAATGAAGGTAAGCCTCTGCTGCAGAATTTTAGACTCTTGCTGACACTGCTTTAGCAGTGTGTATGCATGTGTGTACTGATATTAGGGCTGATGTTAAAACCAAGATGAAATACAGTTTTCTGGAGAATGATATCAATTTCTGTCAAATCATGCTTTCAAAATCTTCAGGTTTCATATTGCAAAGTTCTCCCTTTCCTGGTTTATAAATGTCTAATTATGAAACTTATTAATTGAATTTCTATAATATATATCGTATATTTATATATGAAAACAATAGCTCCCAGATGTTTTGCTATCTCTCTCCACCGCTTAAATTTTGATGTTTTCACAGGTTCTGTCTTTGGCCCTTTACTTTTCTAAATCTATTTGACCCCTCCTGACAATCTCACACTCTTAGGGATTCATCTACTGGTTATAGCCAATGAATCCCAAATGTATATTTCTAGTCTTGATCTCTTTTATGAGATTCTACCTAAAAGCATCTCCTCTTGGACATCCACAAATACCTCAAACTCGTCTTGTTCAAAAAACAATTAATTACTTTCACTCCTATGTTGTATTAGTCAGGGCTCTCCATAGAAACAGAACCAATACCAACAGGATATTTCTGTCTCTCTATCTCGTTTTATATAGATATACATATATATATATACACACATATATATATATGTATGTATATATATATATATATATATATATATATATGTATGTGTGTATGTTATTTCCTTGTGTTTTGTTTTCTTTTTTCCTGTTTCTTAGCCACCAAGCATCCATCCCCACTGGTGCCCTGTTCTTTCCTTGTGTTTCTCGAGAGAGAGAGAGAGAGATTTCTGTATATTTAAAAGGAGATTTATTATGAGGAGTTGGATCATGTGATTATGGAGGCTGACGAGTCCCACAGTCTTCCATCTGTGAGCTGAAGATCCAGGAAAGCTGGTGATGAAATTCACACTCAATCTGAAGGCCTGAGAACCAGGGGGAGCTGATGGAGTTAATCCTAAGCTGAGGACAGAAGAAGACGAGGTGAGATGTCCCAGCTCAGGCGGTGAGGCAGGAAAAAAGGGGCAAATCTCTCAAATTCCTCCTTCCTCCCTCTTTTGTCCTATTCAAGCCCTCAATGGATTGAATGATGTCCCTGCGGCCCCTGCAACCTTGGAGAGGGCAGTCTATCTTTCTGAGTCACTCACTCAAGTGCTAATCTTGTCTGGTAGCACCCTCACAGACACACCCAGAAATAAGGTTTTAATCTGTGCACTAAGTCCAGTCAAGCGGATGCATGAAATTAACCATTACATATATCCACCTCCAACATGTTATTATTGTTATTTTTTCTTACTTCAGTTGGTGGCGTTACCTGATATACCGTCACTCAAATCAGAAAACTGGCAGTTGGTCACCTGGTGCTTCTCATTCTATGTGAGAAATATTTTTTCAATGTCTTCTTCCTCTCTACCTCTACCACCTGCCTTAGTTCAGGTCTTTCTTGGCTGTGTCTCCCTGCCCTTCTCTGCTGGCATGGTTCTCTCACTGATCCCCTGCTGCAAGTGTTTCCATTTTCCTATCATTCCTCCACAGTCCCCAGAAAAATCCATCTATCTAAAATGTGAACCTGACCATATCACTCACCTGTGTCTCAGTATCTCCCTGTCCCCTGCAATGTAAAGGATTACTCTCCCTTCTGTGTGCTTATAACCGCTTTCCTTCAAATTAACACTTATTCAGAAATTCAAGAGAAAATTGAAGAGAGATGCTAGTGAAGGGCATGTGTATGAGCAGCACCGTGTAGTTTTTAAATATGGAACAGCTTTCATAATGTTCTAAGAGAATGAACTTTTACAAGCTTGAGGGTACTGCAAATGCTATTTTGTATCAAATATTATTAAAGTCTACTGCATTCTATTGAAGAAGATTATTGTATGTTTAATTTTTATATATATAACTAGTACTCAAGTATAGGATACATGAGTTTCTATTCCTGGAATGTTATTTTGGATAGTGTAATCCAAAATGGACTTTTCCACAGGAACAAAATTACATATGGGGATTATGCTTCTAGAAAACCACCAGAAGGCTGTGCATATCATGAAAGAAAGAAAATAGGGAAGAAAAGTTAAAATGAGACTTGGACTGAAATAACATTTATTAAAAGACAGCCATCAACAATGAATCTTGTAGTTCAAGAACCAGATGTTTGCCAACAACAAAACAAAGCAACAACAAAACCCCACGTGATTTGGACAGCTGAGTCACTAAGGGATATTTACACTATTGTCCTTAACAATTTAAACACAAATGCTCATTTTCCACCCTTCATCAAATTTGTTCCTCCTTAGTGCTCCTCATCACAGTAAAATACTCCTACTATCCATCCAAGTATTCAAGGCAAAAAAACTACAAATGATCTGTGAATCTCCCCTTTCCTTCATCCCTAATATCTAATCTATCAACAAGTCCTCAGGGTCCTTCCTCCAAAAGATTTCTTAAGTCCATCTATTTCTTTTTGTGTCTATCACTTCCTTCTAGCCCATTTTCAGTCATCTAGATTCTTCCCATCCCTTCCTAACGGTTATTGGCATTTCCATTTTAGCCTAGCTACAATCCATCCTGTACATCAAGAAGAAGGTGATCTTTCAAAAGTACAAATCAGATCATGTCACTCATCGGTTGAAAGCCATCCAAATTTGCCTACCCGTTAAATGAGATTCAAACTTCTTTCCATGTCCTGCACGGTTCTATATAATCTGGCCTTGCCTCCAAGTTGACCTTGTTATTCTCCCTGGACTATTTTGCTCTAAGCACATTGGACTTCTAGATGGACCATTCTGCCTTTAAGGGGAACTCGCTCCGGTCCCCAGGGACCTGGTGCTTTGCTCGGGACACTTTTCTTGAAATTCTTTGCCAGGTTGGCTTTGCCTCCTCCTTAGTCAATGTGTAACTATGTGTTATGGTCTGAATTTTGTTTCTCCTCAGTTCATATATTGAAGTCCTAAGCCTCAGTACCTCAGAATGTGACTGTATTAACTTGCTAGGGCTGCCATAACAAAACGCCACAGACTGGGTGGCTTAAACAACATAAATTTATTTTCTCACAGTTCTGAAAGCTACAGGTCCAAGGTCAAAATGTTGACAGCTTTGGTTCTCCTGATTCTTCTCTCTTTGGCTTACAGATAACCACCACCTGTAGCTGTGTCCTCACATGGCCTTTCCTCTGTGCCAGCACATTTCTGGTGCCCCTTCCTCTTCTCATAAGGACACCAGACCTATCGGATTAGGGCCCCACCCTTGTGCTTTTATTTAACCTTGATTATCTCTGTACAGATCCTATCTCCAAAGACAGTCACATTGTGGGTTACAAATTCAACATACGGAGTTTTTGCTTGTTTTGTTTTGTTTGTTTTTTGGCTGTGCCACGCAGCTTGTGGGATCTTAGTCCCCTGACCAGGCATTGAACCCAGGCCACAGCAGTGAAAGCATTGAGTCCTAACCACTGGACCACCAGGGAATTCCCTCAACATAACGAATTTTGAAGGGACACAATGCAATCCATAACATTGGCTGTATTTAGAGTTAGGGTTCTTAAAGAGGTAATTAAGTTAAAATGAGTTAAATGATTCCATTATCCTGTCCCTGGAAGGCAAGCCCATAAAAGCAGGGGTTTGTCTTGTTGTCTCTGAATATCTTTAGCATCCGGCTAGTTGAGTGGCCCATAGGATTATGCGCTGTCGATTAAATAAATGGGTGGGTGACCGATGGACTGACTGAATAGTTAAGTGGATGAATCATCTTATAGAAACAGACCCAGAAGGAGTGGGACACAGACAGGGTAAATTTTAAGGAAAGGAACTTTACAGGGTCTTACCTAGGAAAGAATAGTGAGATTGCAGAGATGGGATGGCTTTAGGTCAAAGGGTTACTGGCAGCTGTAAGAGCCTGGGAGAGTGCATGAGAGGAGAAATGGAGATGGAACAGCTATAATGACTACGAGTGTTAGTTGAACAACTACAACTGTAGAGTTGGAAATATAATGTAGTTGTCTTCTCATGAGATTGCAGCAAATAGGAGACCAGCGATTAGCTTAGGAACCTGGTAGGAAGGGGAAGCAAATCTCTCCATTGACATCCAAAAAACCCAGGCCTTTGATTCGGACTGTAATGGGGGCCAGATCTCCCTTTCACATTCCAGATGCTCAGGTCCTCCCTTCCTTTGTGTGAACTGAGAATGCCCCAATCCTGCTTCAGTTTGTCACCTCTCACCTCCACTTGCCACACAAACTCTCTCCATGTATCCCAGCTACCTGGCAGTGTTGGCTGTAGCTGTGTTCATATTTCTCCACTTTGTCTCCTTGATGTCTGATTCTTGCCCAAGGTGACTCACACCATTCTTTTTACAGGGCCTAATAGGAAGAGTTGATGTTGCATTAAGATTATAGAGACTATGGTCTTTGCCCAGGTCCTAAGGGAAGGTCAGAGGAAAATAGGTCATAAAGTTACTACCTGACACACCAGCATTTAAGGAGAACAGCTCCAGAAATTGAAAGAATATATTACAAATAAAAAATAAAATGAAAGCAAAAAAATTGAAAAATGCATATTTGATAATACATAACTATTAAAGCACATTAACTCTACATCAGTCTCATGTGTTTTATTAGATTACTAATCCACTGCAATTCATGGTCCATATGAGCAAAAAGTGTTAATATGAGTTGTCAGCCTGAACTTGAAAATTAGCTTGTAAGATGGCATCAGATGCTGTCATGGCACCATTAGAACTTGATTGAACCTGTATAAATACATTGATTTGAGTACCCAAGTTGTAAATGACTTTTAAATATCATTATTCAGGGATTAAACTGAGTCAAAATAACCACGTTTGGTTTGGGGGACAATTATGATATATTCATCAATGGAATTCAAGCTTTCTCAGGCAGCTTTTATTTCTAAAACTTTTCAATGAATTCTATTTTCTGAATAGGGATAGTGAATGTATGAGTTTTAAGCACTACTTTATTAACTTTTTACAACTCTATGAGGTAGGAACATTATTATCTTAATCTTATCCATGAGAAAACTGTTTTACTATCTTGCCCTAAATCTATAAGTGGCAGAGTCTGGAATTAGACCCAGACAGTCTGATTCCAAGAAAGCTTTCTTTAACCATTGCATATGCTGAATTAGAGGAAAAACTTTTGTTTTATATAAATTACATATACAATTTAAAATCAAAGTTTATTTTCTTTATGCTTATAATTGCAAATTTTGGTGGCTATTTTATACATACATATTTTTAATGTAGATAATCTTTTCGGTCTAAGCAAAAAAAAAAAAATGCATGTATCGTCATATATGTGTTATGGCATTTGATTGATTGATCGACTGATGTTTAATCACATACCTACTTTGAGTACCTGATTTAAACTTTTCCCTGGGTGGCGAAGATAAGTTGAGACTGGCTTTGCAATTCCTGTCTCTAATTGCTGCATGTATAACGAGATGTTATTTGTTTGTAGAGTTGATATTCAGACACAGTTCCATTTCTCTTTTGTTCATATTATTCTGCTTTCCAGCGACAGTCCAAGCCTCATAGTCATGTTTTGATTAAGGGACTAATGCTTTATTAAATTTTGAATAGAGTCTGTTATCAGTGTAGTGTTATTCTTATTGAAATACCAACATAATATTCTTCGGCTGCTTTGTGAAAGGAGAGCAGAATGTGATTTCTATCCTTACTCTGATTCCTAGTTGTTTACAGTGGTTGAAATAATTCTTTTTGTGAAAGGTTCCCAATTTTAGTTTGAGATGATACTGGGCTGTATCACTGATTCTATTATCATCAAATACATTGGCAGTGTGGTCCACCTATTCCAGTTTTATTACTTCTTGAGAGACAGAGATACATTTACATGAAATACTGATTTCTACTCTGAATTCTGCTTAGTGGGTCCCAGAGATGAAGTTTATTTCTGAAAGTCAGATGACTGCTTCAAGGGTTTCCTTGTATCTTCTAATTCTTTCAATATTACTTGGTCAGCAAAACATAAGATCTTGTGAAGACTTTTCTTTTTTTCCACAAAAGACGCATGAAAAAGGCCAGAGTTTGGAATTCGTGGTCTTCTCAGATATGCAAACCACTCAGAAGGGTTTCACTTTCGTGTGCCTCAGTTACAGCATCTGTGAAAGGAAGGAAGGAATAATTTTTAATCCTTCTAACTCACAGTTTTATGCTGAATGATTTTATTACTTTATCCTTTGGTGTTGTAGTAGCCTCTATAAATGTATTGACGGCATATTCGCATGTGTATTGATTACCTAGTAGGATATAAATGGTTGATTTGAGCCCTTTAGTCACTCCCTTATGACAAATGTTTCACATGTATGAGACACATTTATTCATTCAACAAATGCTTATTCTCTGGCTGTTATGTGCAAAGCACTCTGCTAGGTGAATACATGCAGGAAAAATAATAGACTATAAACACTCAAGCTGCTTCTTGATTGTTGGGAATTTGGAGTGTAGCTTATATCCACAGAACCTAGCAGAAATATTCTACAAATAGGCAGAAATAAGATTCAAATTTATGGTCTTAACTTCAATATCAGTGGGCTGAAATGAATTGGCAGGGATGCATTCCTATTAATCCATTTTCTTGCTCTTTCCAACTTCTGGAAGCTGCCTGCATTCCTCGGCTTGGCTTATGGCCATATCAAGTAGACCTCTGCTTTATCATCACATCTTTGACTTTGACATACCTGTCTCCTTCTTATAAGGCCCTTGTGATTACACCGAGCTCATCCAGATAATCCAGGATAATCATTCCTTCTCCAGATTTTTAGCTTAATCACATCTTCAAAATTCCTTTTGCCATGTGAAGTAACACATTCACAGGTTCTGGGGATTAAGACATGGACATTTTTGAAATGCCATTATTCTGCTTACCACACATTTTTTGGTGGAAATGTATATGTTAAAAATAAAAATACATAGAGATTTTCTACTATGCAGGATGTTCATATAATAATATTATAGTTTTAAAAAAATCTAATTAATGTGACAGTTGCGTTAATGTGACCACCATTGCCCAAACCATTTCTAAGATGTCTACTTGGCAACTGCTGGACGAGCCTAGAACATGTTCTTTATAGACCTTCATCCTCCAAAAGTGAAATGTGTTTATGTAATACGTATGACATCTGATGAACAAAATGGTTACTCCCAAAGGACATTTTGGATTTTAACAAAAGAAAACAAACAACTACTGCCACAAAGACATGAGTCTGATTTTTTAAAAAATAGTAATAATTACTATTATTGCTATTATTATTATTCCTGAGCACTAAGTGCTAAGCCATGTTCTAAGTGCTTGTACATATATTAATTTGTTTAATCCTTATAACAACACAATGAGTTAGATGATGTTATTTATCTTCATTTTAAGATGAGAAAACTGAGGCACAGAGGTTAAATAAGTTGTCCCAAATCATACAGCTAAAAGAGGCACAGGTGAGATTAGAACTCAGGCCTTCTGGCTCTGGAGTCCATACTCACTCTCTAGGCAGCTCTGAAAAATATTTTAGAGCCAAAGTTCTGCAAGAGGATTCAGATGCACTTATTCTTAATATGCAGTTAGAAAGATAATGCGGCAGACGGTCAAAGAACCTCTCAGTGCTTTTATTGTGAAAGGCTCACTCAATGTTAAATGACTTCTTTCTCTTATTAAGCTTTGTTTGGGGATCATTCCTCACTTTACTCTTTTGACCCCCAATATTCTAAAAAGCCACTAATAAAATGGAAATGAGTATTGTGATTATAATAATTTTAAGCTTTCTTTCTAAGCCACACTCCTTGTAATCAGACATGGTCACAAGTGTGTATACGAGGTAATATGACTGACTTTTAGGAAACATGATAGAGCTTACCTATTGAAATGAGTACCTTTCCTAGTATGATTACACAGTTTGCTTATTAGAATTGGTTCAGAATGCCATTTAGCTATTCAATTTACCCTCAAAAGAAAATATTGTCTGGTCACAAAAGTCAAAAACATACATCAGGGACTCTGAAAGAAATTCCAGAAGAGATCTTCCTACAATGGCTTGGGTGATGCCATTGATCTTCAAAGCAGTGCACATCCTCCCAAGGTGACTACTCTGAAGATAATTCACAGATTTGCACGTGTAATGGGTAGCACCCTGACACGGTTTGATTCAAGAGTGCTACTTATTTGATACACCCATGAGTATCAAAATTTTGACTGCAGTAGTCTGTTTACAGTCTTCCTGAAGGAGTTCTTATCTCTGAACATTAACAAAATAATTAGGATTGAATCTGCGAGTCCACAGTCAGGAATGATAAATAGGTAGAGTTGATTTAAATCATAATGTACAATAAGCCATAAACAATACACGAGGGTTCTGAGGTCATTTCCAATATTCCGTCACTGGAAGTTAGTGAAAAATATTCCTTACCCAAGCAGAGCTAAGAAAAATCACCCTGTGTGGTTCATGTTTCTCTTCTTCAATTGTTCACATTCTGGCTGACTGTTCCTAACCATCCTAATTTGGTCTGGTTCCTCCCTTTCATCACTGAGCTTGTTCTTTTTCTAATTATGGACTTCTTCAAAGCTCATCTCAAGTGCAGGATGTTATCAATGGTGTTGTTGAGGAGCCTTTGCTTACCTCTACTGTACTCTTCAAAATGCTTGCTCCTATGTGCTTATTATTGGGGATTGGCTTCTGTTTATATTTGTGTGGCCTGCAGCTTTCATCTCAATATTTGTGTTCACCCTCATGCACTCTAGTCAGTCTCTGTGGTGGTGATGAAAGGAGTGGTTTCAATTCACTTAGCTCAGCAGGAAGAGTAAGTTACTAAATGGGATCTAAGCTGAAAACGGATTTTCCCCATTGGGGAATATATAGCACACACATCCACACATGCATGCATACATGCGTATATGAGAGTTTAATGCCAGCAAACTTCCTGTGTAGTACAATGAAGCATCCCTCCTGGCTTGCACTGCTCAGGAGTGCTACTTTTTCCACTTCTTGTCTAGTGTCATCCAGGCTAAGTCTGCATTTTAGAAGGTGTCTTCACTCTAACTCATTGCTGGTGTTGACAAAGCTTCAGTTCTCTGTTACCTTTGAATCCATCTTAAATCACTTGGCTTAGCTTAATATAAGCTAATGACTTAGACAACAACATGTCTCTGGATATTAAAATCCAGAAGTCCCTTAACTTGAAGCTGTAGTACAGAAACCCCTATAAATCCAGAGATAGCTATGAAAGTTTGTCAGGAGGCTGAGGCTGGCTATGCCACCACCTAGAAGATTCTGCTTTCTTACAGGGTGCATGGAGAAACTTTCCTCTGGGGGAAAATGGCTCAACAGCTTTCAAAACAGAAAGTGAGATATATAAATATTGTACCTTGTAAAGTATTTTAAGCAAGTGGTTCCTGTTCTTCTGCATGCAGATAATAATAAATGTAGGCACAAAGGCTAAGAAACTTGGGTTGAAAAACAATAAACCAGAGAGCTAAAAATATAAAAATTTGTAGGAGTGTGTATTTGGAAAACCCACAATGTAATGTACATGAAAAAATATGGATTATTCATTAAACCAACAAATGTTTAAGTTCCTTATAGTACTAAAGTCTATTAGAACATAAATGAAAATATCTAAATAAAATTGATTTTACAAATATTGAGCAAAAATCTCTGAATTGTTTAATATTAAAATAATTCTTCCTAATTTGCATGCAGCTTATTTTACATAACACTTCAACCTTTTAGTCATTAAATAAGAAGTCTAAAATAAGGTAGCTTGGTCAGTATTCATTAGAATGGACCATAAATTCTTACCTACTAACATTTTGAAATAAGCCAGCTTATTTATTTTATTTTTAAAACATTTTTTTAATAAAGTATTTTTTAAAAGTTTTTTTTATGTGGATCATTTTTAAAGCCTTTATTGAATTTGTTACAATATTGATTCTGTTTTTTGTTTTGTTTTTTTGGCCACAAGGCATGTGGGATCCTAGCTCCCCGACCAGGCATCAAACCCGCACCCCCTGCATTGAAAGGCGAAGTCTTAACCACTGGACTGCCAGGGAAGTCCCCAGCTTATTTATTTTAGATTAGACATTTGTCCTTCTAGAAATGCTGAATATTTTATACATGTCCAAAATATTATCTTAATTTAGTTTTAAGCAATTTAAGCATCAACTCTTCACCATCCTATTGATTATTTTAATCACATGAAATAATTACTAATGTCAGAACTATGCCTGTGTTAGCCAAGGAATAAAAAATAGAAAGACACAAGGAGTATCATTCTTAGATATATTTAATAAACCTGGAAAAGACTACATAGTGTGCTGGTAATTCAATGCCCTTAGTATAAGGGCTCTCAAACATTGTCTTATAATGTTAAGTATATAATAAAATTGCCTTAACAATGCACTCAACTTCCATTTTCACTCTCAAAGAAACAGACCAGCAATTTTACATTTAATATACTTAATAAATTCTTGTTGGGTAGACTAAACATGTGTTGACTAGACATTAGCCAGTTGAAGGAGATCTAACATGCTGTAATGAAAGACTATATCACCTACAGCAGTGGTTTTCCCAAGGATCAAGACAATTACTTTGACAATATGTAAAGAGAGTGACCAGATCAGTGTAGCGATTCTAGCAGTAAGTTTCCAGATCAAACAGCTGTTTACAAAGGCACTGCAAAACTTTATCAGATGTTTTATTTATATTAGAGCTTAAATGAAACATCTGGCCATACCTGATAGTAAATTTACAAATAAGCATCACAATTGACCTGAGTGTATAATTAAGGTAAAGGCTAGGGAGGAGGCTTTGGGAGTATTAGGTAGCTCTGACTTTGACTAATGACTTATTTCTCTTTAAAAAGCTGCTTTATAATTTGACTTGTAGTTATCTCAAACTTGGCCTATGGCAGTCCTCTCCAATATAGCATAATGTGTTCAAAAGTTTCCAATAAATTCACAAACTTGAATAACTGCTGATAATTTTGCATTTGCCTATATATTTTCCTGGACATTAGCACATTAAAAAGCTACTTTAAAATTTATTGTTTGACTTAAGAAAATATCCACCAAGAATGCAAAATCTATAATTTAGTAAACCATAAAAAATTACTAGATATGTAGGAAGCTTGAATTTTCAAAAAAACACTAGACACTAAATCTATGAGAAAACTCACAAGGAAGTTATTCTTTCTCCCTCCCAGGATTGAGTTTTATTACATAAGGCCCCCTTGTGTTATGTCAGTTCCAGAAAGATGTAGGTATGAATGCATTTGTGTGAATGCATGGGGCAGAGGTGATAGTGATGAGGTATGGAGATTAGGAAGAAAAAAATCATCCCATTATAAAACCATATAAGTTCATTCGGAGAACAAAAATCCCAGTAATCTTGTTCAATTTTGATTCATGAAAAAGGCATTGTTAGTTCTGAGTTGTCAGGGAAAGTACTGTAGAATGTGATTTTGACATGATTTGTACTTCACTTAATAAAGACACTGATCCCTTTTCACTCAGTAATGCATGCCAAGAAGCAGAGTGCTATGAAGTGCATTTTGATAAACTGGATAATATTTCCTCATCACAACGTTATAAGCATAGTTTTCTCCCTAATCAAGTACTCAACACCAAACAAATCATAGATTTTATACATACTATGTCATAAAAGCAACTATAAAACTATAAACATCTATAAAAATGCAAAATCATAAAAATAAGCTGCTGCTAGTTATATAAAAAAAGCATAAATATCCAGCTCATATTATTTATAAAATGAGCCCCAATGTCCAATAAAATGTACATATGAGGTTTAAAAGAAAACTCTATGCTTGAGAATTTGACCCATAACTCATAATATTGATAAAATAAATAATAAACCTACTAATAAACAAAAATGACATAATATAATAAGCATTTTGCTTGTTATCTTTTTAAAAAATAGAGACCTTTATTAATGTTGAGTGCAAAACACAACTGCTAAATTAAAATATTAATAATGTTTATGAATTTTAGGATATTTGGAAGATACTTTAGGAAATAATTTCATTGATCCAAGTTTCTTTAAAAAATCTGTCAAAGGATGTTTGAGTGGATTCTTTTTTCTACTCTCAAATGTCTTGCAAGCTAAGGAAACATTTTAAATTACTTTAATTTTGTCTAAAGGTAGTATAGTGAGCAGGCTAAAATTGATAATTTGAGGAATTTATTCTACTTAGAATATTATAATAAGCCAATAATAACATCAATAAATGGATACCATTACGTTGTGCTGGGTACAGAGTTGTTTGTTTTCTCTATTATCCGAATTTACTCTTTCATTGTCTTCTATATTTGTAAATTACTTGTGTCTCTGACCAAATCATTTTAGATCAAATCAAGACTCCCAAGAATATAAGTAACAGCTGTATAAATACCTTATTTTAAGGAATGAGAAATTTTTTCTGGTTATCAGAAAACGTGAGAGTTCCAAAACCTCTCCCTCCGCATATCAAAGGCAGGCTTTAGGTATCACCCTAACTCCACATGTGGCTTTAAAGAGCAGTAGAAGACACCCAGTGGAAGGAGAAGTATGGCTTCATTTGGAAGTGAGCTGCAGCATGTTTAAAGTGCTCCATTCTCCTGCTCTCCACACATAATAAATAATCAAAACAACACTCACATACACCACCATTTAGTAGCTTCCTGCTATATTAAGAGAATTGTACCTTACAGAAAATATTTAGTTATGAGCATAAGTATCTCTTATTTATCTGTTATGTCATGAATTATTTTCTTAAGGAGAGACAGTCATCCTTCAGAGAAAAGCAATCCCTTACCCATTTCACTGTCTCTATAACATTAGACTAATTTATTTGACTGATTTGGAAAAATTGATTTCCACTGGATTTTTATATTTACCCTATTAGAATATGTTGCATGAACAGTGAAGATTGGTCTGCCTCTGTCTGCTCATATGTAAATGACGATCTTGAAATACACTTACCAGTGTCCAGCACCACTATCTTACTGCTAACGGCAGTGTTTTCATATAAATTCCCTCTACTGGGGAACAAGTTCTTTTTCTTTGTGGGGCCTCAAGAGCATCTTGACTCTTGAATATTTGTTTTTTTCTCAGATGGAGGCCATCTGTGAGTCCTAAATATTCAGACTTATAAATTGGTGAGAAATATAGATGGAAAATTAAACCTGATGTATCTAGTGAGCACACTATTTTCTTAAAATAAGTCTTTCAGAAAACATGTGGTACTCAACTCCATTATGCTATAAACATAGTATTTTAAAGGAATAAAATGAAATAGATGTTTTATCTTTATCATGTTTGGCATTATACTTGAATAACTTAAGGGTTTTTTTAAAGCCACAAAACTTGGTAGTCAGTTTGGGTATTATTTTCCATTGTTTTTCCCTCTCATCCTTCCTTCTACCTTGTTTTAGAAATATATATATGTGTGTGTATATATATATATACATACAAACATATATATTAAATATATAAGTACATATATAGTAAATACATGTATATATAAATGTATATATTCTAAAATAATCTTCACAAATATGACTCATATATAGAAATTGGTATTGCAGTGACAGCTTTAGTAGTAATGGTTTTGTTTAAGTATAAGGACAATGTTTTACAGTTTGGTAAGTGGCACCAAAATATGCAGAATAACTAACATAGAGAATAGTGAGCCGATCAAGATTGATGATTTAACTGGGGAGCAAAGACCAAAGACCAGTATTCTCCAGAGGACACCATACGCAATCACCAGATATTACAGATGTCCTTTATTAAGCAAATATTTATTATGAGAGTTGTATCTATTTTGTCTATTAATGACCAATTATACTATTTTGTATAATTAGCTGTCATCCTTTGAAATGAAACCAATATTAGGTATTAGTAAGTCAATAAAAATATTTAAGCTATGCCCGAAGTGTCATAAGTCATGGAAAACTTTGCAGATTCAGTTTTCCAGGGACACCTGTTATTAGCAGTATTATCACAATAGCAGATGCTAGTAATATTAACAAAACGATTATCATAATTGATAATACTGACCAATCACGTGCTACATTAAACACATTACACACATTGTCTCAATCCCCTAACAAGCCTATAATATTTTCATTTTATTCACAAGGAAAGTAATAGTTTACCCAAGGTCACACAATTAGGATAATAAAAATACCTTAAATTATGAGATATGAGAGTACAAAGTACTTTAGATTTGCATTTTGCCTTAGAAAAATTTTATGATGTTATTCCACTTCTAGATTTAGGGAGATTAAGGTTTAGAAAATTTAAATGATCTGCCTAATGTCACTCAATGAGAAGGGCTACAGTGAGCTGGGGTGATGCAGAGCAGTGCTGGGGATATGCAAAAACACTACCAGTTCATCCGGAAAAAAACCTTTATGGAATGACGGCTATAAACTGTTTGTACATCATCATCCCATTTGACCTTCAAAACCATGCCATGAGTTGAACTGGTTAGTTATAAAAATCCCATTTTGCAGGTGAGAAAAATGACACTTTAGAGATTGTGACTTTTCTCAAGTCACAGAGCCAGGGACTCATGTATTCTGCTTTCTAATTTACTGCTTTTCCATTACACAATGAGTCTTCTTTCAGGAATCAGCAAAATGATTTATATGATAATAAATAAGTAAATTAAACATATAATAAAGTGAGTTCTATTATGAATGTGTTGTGATTATGGTAAGGAATACAGAAATTGAGAGTCTGGGGAGACCCAAGTAGAATTATAATTATCAATAATTTGTTCCTTGCTTCCTTGGCTTCTCAAATCATGTTACTTTCAGCATTCTTCCATTTTTTAGAATATTTTTCCTTTCTGATCTCCTATAGATCTTCTGAACTAGGGATGATCTGGACCCAGTAAAGGATACTTCATATGCTTCATTAATCAATCAATCGATCGATCAATCAGTCAATTCTTTTCTTTCAGTTAGTAATTGAGTCGTCTATGTGACAAGTACAGAGGATATACAGATAAATAAAGTGTGGTCTTGAAAGACCCACAGTCTCAAAGTGGAGCGGTAGTAAAGAATTGAAGCGAAGTGTTGCTCCATAGGTATAAACGCAGTCTGTACAGCAATAGCACAAGAAAAGGTGTGATCAACATAGTCCAGGGAAGTCAAATGTCTCTTTGAGGACAAGACTCCTGTGAATTTTTGAGGATGAGCGGCAGGTTGCTTGGTGGTCTGGGGAGGGGTTGGCTCGTGAACGGCAACCTTATGTTCTGTGAATCAGCATGGCAGTTTAGAAGAACTGCAAGTGGTTGGGTTTGTCTTTCTAGAGCATTGGCTGTTTGCCTATATTTGGCAGGAAATGACCCTGGAGGGTAAAAACAGGGACCACCAAGTCCTGCGTGTCATGACAGGTACTTTGAATGTTATCTTGTGGACAGGATGGGCATTGAGGTGTTTGGAGCTCAGGAAGAAATTTATCTAGTTTACCTTTCAGGAGAATCAGCCTATAAACACTGTGGATAAGGCATCAGGGAGTGAGAGTGGTGAGATGCATGTCAGGGAGGCTCTTTGGGGGTTGAATTCATCTGCTTGAGCTGCCATAGCAGAATACCACAGACTCAGGGGCTTAAACAACAGAACTTTATTTTCTCACAGTTCTAGAGGTTGGAAGTACAAGAACAAGGTCTCAGCAAGTTTGGTTTCTCCTGGGACCTCACTCTTTGGCTTACAGGGAGTCTGCTTTCTGTCCTCGCATGGCCTTTTCTCTGTGTGTCAACATCGCCACTGTGTCTTCTTCTTATAAGGACACCAATCCTATTGGATTAGGGCCCCACCTTTATAACCTCATGTAACCTTAATTACTTCCTTAAAGACCCTAACTCCAAATACAGTCATATTGGAGGTTAGGGTTGAAGCCCTAACCTCCAATATGACTGTATTTGGAGTTGTGTTTTGGGCAGACACAATTCCATGACATTCCTTTCTCTGGACCTTCAAAATTCATGTCCTTCTCATATGCAAAATGCATTCGCCCCATCCCAGACATCCCCAAAATCTTAACTCATTTTAAAATCAACTGTAAGTCCAAAGTGTCACCTAAATATCATCTAAATCAGGCATGGGTGAGACTTGAGGTATGACTACTCCTGAGGCAAAATTTCTCTCCAGCTGTGAATCTGAGAAACTGGTCAATTTATGTGCTTCCAAATTACAATGATAGGACAGGCATAGGATAGATATTTCTGCTGCAAAATGGAGAAATTGGAAAGAAGAAAGGGGTCATGGGTTCTAAGCAAGTGCAAAATCTAGCAAGGCAAATTTCATTAGATATTAAGGCTTGAGAATAATCCTGTTTGGTTCAGGGCTCTGTTCTCTTGGCCCATTGGGGCAGAAGTGATGCCCTTATGGTCCTCAGAAGTGGCCCTGCTTTTGTGGCTCTGGGTGGCAGCCTTGCACCTGAGGCACTGAGCAGCTGCAGCCTGGCCCACTGAATCCTGGGAGGAGACAGCCTCACCCTTTAAAAAGCAGGAGAAAACAGCCTTGCCCCTGGGCATTGGCACTTACAGGATCATTCTTCCCTTTTCTTGGAGGATTAGGCATGTTTGCAGCTGGATAACTCTAATGTCCTGTCCTGTAGAATCTCAGAAATTGGAAAGCCTGTATTTATTTTGTTCTACCTCTGTCTCCTTTAGTGCGAACTGGAATATCTTTGCTTGTACAGCGCCATCTCTATTCCTGGCTTCTGCTGAGATGCTTGATTAAATCCATGGGTACCTCTTTATGGAGTGACTGCCCAGCCACACACTTGGTGTTCTCTTCATAACACACATTCTCATTTTTTTGCAGTATAGATATAGGCTGAGAACATTCCATATCTTCAAATTCTGGTTTCTTTTTGCTTAACAATTCCTCCAATGTATCTCACGTCTCACATTTTGCTATAAGCAGTAAGGAGAAACCAGGCCATACTTCTAACACTTTGCTTAGAAATCTCCTCAGCTAAATATCCAAGTTCGTCACTTAATTAACTACTTTGCACAGAACACTATAACACACTTCAGCCGAAATCTCCACTGCTTTATAACAAGAATCGTCTTTCCTCCATCTTCCAACAACATGTTCCTCATTTCTGTCTGAGATCTCACCAAAATCAACCTTCATGTCTATGTGCCTAACAGTCCCCTCAAGGCAATCTAAGCTTTCTCTAACATGTACCCCCAAACTCTTCCAGCCTCTGCTCATTACCAAGTCCAAGGCCACTTCCACTTTTTTGGGTATTTGTTACTACAGCACTAAATTTCTTGATACTAATGTCCATATTAGTCAGGGTTCTCCTGAGAAACAGAACCAAAGGGAAATGAATGAATGAATTAATAATTATAAAGAATTGTCTCATCTGATTATGGGAGCTAGCTAGTCCCAATCTGCAGTATGGATTGGTAGTCTCAAGGTTCAGGAGAGCTGATGGTACAAATGAAGTCCAAAGACAGTCAGGTGGTCTTTTGCTCTATCCAGACCTTCAACTAATTGGATGGAGCCCACCCACATTATGAAGGGCCATCTGCTTTACTCAAAGCTCAATGATTTAAATGTTAATCTCATCCAAAACACCCTTTGACTTGACACCCCAAATTAACCATCACAGGACGGTATTGATGAATTGGAGATGGTTAGAGTTTGAACTATAGCAGTGATACGAATCAAGTATCACTGTATCGAGCATCAAGTATCAAATATCACTGTCAGTTTTCAGTTTAAGGTGACTGAGTAGTTGGTGCTGTGACCAACTAAATTGTACATGCTCGAAAAAGGAAAAAGTTTAATGAAGAAGATAACAAATTTAGTTTTGAACTTGTTGAGTGGGAGGCGACTGTGGAACTAGAATAGCAGATCTGCCCCAGGGTTAAGGGACAGTGGTGGACACAGAGATGTAGGAGCTCTTAGCTTGTGGGCAGCAGGAGAAGCTGTGTGGGCAGAACAAAATTTCACTGAAAAATAGAGAATGAGAAAGGATCTAAAGATGGACCGCATCTTTGATGTGTTAGGATTCTATTGGTGGTAGGCGACAGAAACCTACTAATGTGAACTTAAGTAAAAAGAGGGGGATTTGGTTTAAGTGTATGTGTGTTTCTCGTGGAAGCCCAAGGTTCTAGGTCAGCAGTGAACTAGAAACAGGTTTATCGCTTTGTTTGTTCACTTATTTCATTGTTTTAAAGATGAGAGAAAATGAAGCTTGTTTCTACACTGTTAAGAAACGAGTGAAAGGGAAAGATTAAACATAGGTTAAGATAATAAATAATTAATGAGAAAAGATCCATAAGGAGAATAGGTTCTAGACCAGTACTTCTCAAACTTTAATGTACAGGAGAGTTAACCGGGGATCTTGTATAAAATCCAGATTGTGATTCATTAGGTCCAGAGGGGACGTGAGATTCTGCGTTCTAACAAGTGCTCAGGTGTTGGTAGTTCTATTCATCCACAGACTATACCTTGACTCATGAGGGTCAGGGCACAGTTGCAGGATTTTTCAATAGGATGTGTACACCTCTTTCCCTAAAACATGTAGGGATTTCTCAAAGAATTGTGTTTAAAATCTGATCAAATTTATTTTCAATCTCAGGGTAAATAAGCATCCCAAGATACCTCCAGTTGGAAAATAAATTATTATCTTTTAAAAATACACTTTAATATGAAAATGTTCAGACGTACAGATGAAAATGCATATAACCCACCAGGCAATTGTGATAATTATCAACATTTTACAATCTTGTTTCATCATCCATTGCAGCCCCCCTCACTTTACCTCTGCTGCTGGCGTGTTTTAAAGAAAATCACACGTATCTATCATTTTGTCCATAAAGACTGCAATGTGTATCTCTAACAA